>NW_011405528.1:0-849 GCF_000754665.1 Bison bison bison | reverse complement strand
GACTTCAGCACATGTGTTTGAGGAAGTGATGGGGTCAGATTTCAGATCAAGTTAGTGTCTGTGGATTAGTCTCTTTAGGGCTCTTGAGCAGAGAAGGACTAAGAATGGGGAATCAAATGGCATTGGCGTCTAGCTGAATGAAGGGAGGTGTGCCTGCATTTAAGTGCTTGATGCAGGGTCCAAGGGCATTTGGTTTGCTTTATTGACCCAGAAATGCACCCATGAAGAGCGCAGAGAGGCTGTGGCGGGGTGGGGGCTGTGCCCGAAGCAGCGGTGTGCTTGGCAGAGTGCTTCTGTATTTTTGTCGTTCTGAAAGCTTTCTCACCTAAGAACCTAGACCCTTTTCATTGTAAGTGATCAAATAATGAAAACCCGTGTACCCGTTAAGCTTGTGGAAGTAAGTCACACTGCGAGGAAGCATTAAGAATTCAAATATAAGGTACAAATACGTGGGTGAATGGTCATTACCGAGGCATTTAGAATGCAGTTCTCATTTGCTGTGGACATGACCATAAAAAATGATTCCCACTAGGTTTTCTTCCTGCTACTTGGTTAGCATTGAGCCTATTTGGGAACATTTTATCTGAGGGGAATACAAATGTGGGGGTGAAGCCAGCCTCAGGGCCGAGCCAGCAGCAGCAGGTTTTAAGAGTTTGTCTCATACAAGGGCATCTTTGGCAGCTCTAGTGTGAGGCAAGTGTGAGCTCTAGAGGGACCAGGCGGCTGTTGCCTGTTTGAGTTTGGAAGTGGTTTTCTCGGTTCCTCTGAACATTGAATCCACGTGGGAGAGGCATGGATACGGAGGTGCAGGCCGAGCTGGGGACGGGGGGCTCTCCAGCCATTCTTTGT
>NW_011405527.1:0-834 GCF_000754665.1 Bison bison bison | reverse complement strand
GCCATTACATCAACATATGAGCATTGCCTCGTTTGATTATCTGCAAAAATCTATCACCAAATAGGTGGGGCTGAAAAGCCAGTATATATATGAACTGTCTTTAGGCTCAACATATATGTTAAGTAGTTTGTATATAGCCATATGCAATAGTAAGAGAACCAGTCTCAGAAATGGAAGTTCTTGTTACACATTTACAAACTCTGAACTTCCATAGCTTGATGGCTCTTATTTCTACTGCAGAGGTAAATGCTGTTCCCTCATTCTTCTGTTACCTGAAAGAGCCTAAATCTCTGGACATCACTCAGATGAGACCCCCTCACATTGAATACAATTCACAATGACAGTGTAGGCAGAGAAAGAGACTCTATACCTATCAGGAACTTATGTACCACTGGTTGAGGGTAGACCTGGTAACAAAACCTAGAGGTTAAGGCACTTCATTTTTAACTTAAAGGATTATAATGTGACTCAGTTTATTGTGGGCTTTAGATCCCACGTAGCATTAACAGTCTTGCACTGATAATAGAACACTCCAGCTCAGAAGGCACTTATATCAATTCCACAAATGAATTGTTGAGTATAATTAATAGCATGTTCCCATCAAACCATAAGATTGCCAGGAAGTAAAATTCTATTATATGCTAGGAAGTAGAGAAAGCTGGGAATATGTCACTGCTTGAAATTCAGATTGAGTCTGACCGTGTGTGAACACCATTTTTGCACCAGCAGAGTTTTAAAAGCCAAGTTACATACCAAATTTTTCTCATTTTATGTTGCAATTTGTTGGATTTCTGATTCTTGCTCTTCTACTAATACCTAGTACCTACATGCTTC
>NW_011405526.1:0-950 GCF_000754665.1 Bison bison bison | reverse complement strand
TGGGGTCTTAGTTCCCCCACCAGGAACTGGACTGGCACCTTCTGCATTGGAAGGTGCAGTCTTAACTATTGCGCCATCAAGGAAGTGGCAACCAGATCTTGTATGTTTATACTTCAGAAGAGTCTGTCTGGATGAACCGTTACATAAACCATGACATTTTCTCACTCTTTCCTCAGGACAGTATGATAGTCTTTTAGTTATCCAAACTTTATAATGTAGTTTACATCTGGCAGATTTATTTCTGCTCTGTTATTTTATTTCAACTTTTCATAACTGATACTGATACTGTTTATTTTTCTAGATAAACTTGAAGATAATTTTGCAAGTCCTGCCCCCCTACCAAGAAAAATTGGAAGGAGGTTTGTTTAAACTGAATTTGCTAAAAAAGAACTGACTTCTTTAGAATACCCAAGCATCCCGTACAAGAAGATAAAATGTTCATTTGTTTAAATCTTTATTTCCACCTCACAATAATTCTGTAGCTTTCTATAAGTAGATATCTAACAGTGCTTGAATATTTTAGTTATGCTGAATGGTTAATGTTTTTTCATTATTTTTTTGTGTGGAACACAGACATTTACTTCAATGCTCTTACTATTTTAATAGTCTTTTGGAAGGTTGCTTTGATTTTTCTAGGTGAAGAAATCTATGTATTTCCTTCTTTCTAATATATTTATATCATTAATTTCTCATTTTACTACAATAGTTGGAATAGCTCTTCCAGGACAAAAGGATAAATAATGAGGCAAGTAGTAGGCTGTCTTTTTTTCCCCTAATTTTTTTGAGCATATCCTCTAAGAAGGGAAGTACTTTTTGTTGATTTGAGATCTGATCATTTAACTTATTATGGAAAGAGACACAAATTATTTTTATAACTCTTGTGTTTATGATTTTGTCCTTTTTAATCCTGATGAATGTCTAATTTGATCAAGTGCTTCCTTGCTTATTAT
>NW_011405525.1:0-846 GCF_000754665.1 Bison bison bison | reverse complement strand
CAAGAGGCTCTTTAGTTCTTCTTTGCTTTCTGCCATAAGGGTGGTGTCATGTGCATATCTGAGGTTATTTATATTTCTCCTGGTAATCTTGATTCCAGCTTGTACTTCATCTAGCCCAGCATTTTGCATAATGTACTCTGCATATAAGTGAAATAAGCAGAGTGACAATATACAGCCTTGACATACTCCTTAGGTATATCTACATTTAGGCGTATTGTATCTTCTTGGTGAGTGGACATTTTGAAATCACTTAATGCCCCTCTTTATCTCTGATAATTTCCTTCCTCCAAAGTCTACTTCTTCTGGTGTTAATATAGTCACTCTACATAAAGCAGTATTGTTTATATGGCTTGTTTCACCCATCCTTCTACTAAAACATGAAGTGGATTTCCTGAAGAGAGCATGTATTTGGGTCTGATAGTCCCTCTCTTTTAGTCTGTGCATTTAGACCATTTACCTTTAATGTGACTATTAATATATTTGGGTATAAGTCTGTCATTTTATTATTTGTTATCTGTTTGTCCCCTGTGTGTGTTTATTGAGGTATAGTTGACATATAACTATCCTCGATATTTTTATTTCTATTTTTTTTCCTTTCCTGGATTACTTGAATGTTGTCTAGTGTTCCTTTTTTTTTTCTATGTCATTTTTTTTCTTCCAGTTTTATTGAGATATAATTGACATACAACACTGCATAAGTTTAAGGTCTACAGAATGATTTGACTTACATACCTCTTGAAATGGTTACCACAGTAGGTTTAGTGAACACTTATCATATCATATAGATGCAAAATGAAAAAAAAGAAAAATAGTATTTTTCCTTATTAGAACTGTTGAGATTTACTG
>NW_011405524.1:0-980 GCF_000754665.1 Bison bison bison | reverse complement strand
CTCCGAGTCCAAACTTCCGTCGGCAAGCAGTGGCAAGAGGCTCTCGGGGGTGTCCTCTGTGGATTCTGCTTTCTCCTCCCGAGGGTCACTGTCCTTGTCTTTCGAGAGGGAACCTTCAACGAATGGTGAGCAGGGACCCCCACACCAGGGAAATAATGGGTTTAATTCTGAGGGGGCAACGAATAGGCAGAACACACAGGATTTTTAGAGCAGTGACCAGTTATTCCATAGGGATACTATAATGTTGGATTCATGTCATTATACCTTTGTCAAAACCCATAGAAGGTACAACAGAAGCAGTGAACTCTACTATAAACCACAGACTTTACTTAATGTATCAGTATTGGCTCAACAATTAAAATGCACCACATCTTATCAATAATAAGAGAAACATTATGTGTGGTTTTTTGGGGGTGGGTAGAGTGAGATGTGTATGAGAACACTATACTTTTCATTCAATTTTCCTCTAAAACTGCTGTAAAAGACAAAGTTTATCAGTTAAATACTCAATGAGGAAAGGAAAAACTATCAAAATTTTAGAATCGTATAGAATAATATCTTCACAACCAAGAGGGAGCCAAGTTTCTTTGGTGGGATCTAGAAAGCAGTAAGTATGAGAGTATAATATGATAAATTAGAGGAAAGTACCAATACAAGATAGCAGCAATGCTTTTGAAATGAAAAGACCAGTAACCTAAAACAGTGTTGCACATATATAGACATACAGATGTCAAAAGGCCCACGAAAAGACGCTCAACGTGGCTTACTACTAGAAAAATGCAGACGCCAAGGCGACTGTCACTGCACAGGTATCAGAACAGCCCTCACCAAGAAGTCCACAAACAACAAATGCTGGAGAGGACATGGAGAAAAGGGAACCCTCCTACCCTGTCGCTGGGAATATAAACTGGTGCAACCACTATGGAGAACAGTATGCAGGTTCCTTAAAAAATTAAAAACAGAGTCCCACATGATCCAGC
>NW_011405523.1:0-879 GCF_000754665.1 Bison bison bison | reverse complement strand
AGAATTAAACCCATTATTTCCCTGGTGAGCAGGGACCCCCACACCAGGGAAATAATGGGTTTAATTCTGAGGGAGCAACGAATAGGCAGAACACACAGGATTTTTAGAGCAGTGACCAGTTATTCCATAGGGATACTATAATGTTGGATTCATGTCATTATACCTTTGTCAAAACCCATAGAAGGTACAACAGAAGCAGTGAACTCTACTATAAACCACAGACTTTACTTAATGTATCAGTATTGGCTCAACAATTAAAATGCACCACATCTTATCAATAATAAGAGAAACATTATGTGTGGTTTTTTGGGGGTGGGTAGAGTGAGATGTGTATGAGAACACTATACTTTTCATTCAATTTTCCTCTAAAACTGCTGTAAAAGACAAAGTTTATCAGTTAAATACTCAATGAGGAAAGGAAAAACTATCAAAATTTTAGAATCGTATAGAATAATATCTTCACAACCAAGAGGGAGCCAAGTTTCTTTGGTGGGATCTAGAAAGCAGTAAGTATGAGAGTATAATATGATAAATTAGAGGAAAGTACCAATACAAGATAGCAGCAATGCTTTTGAAATGAAAAGACCAGTAACCTAAAACAGTGTTGCACATATATAGACATACAGATGTCAAAAGGCCCACGAAAAGACGCTCAACGTGGCTTACTACTAGAAAAATGCAGACGCCAAGGCGACTGTCACTGCACAGGTATCAGAACAGCCCTCACCAAGAAGTCCACAAACAACAAATGCTGGAGAGGACATGGAGAAAAGGGAACCCTCCTACCCTGTCGCTGGGAATATAAACTGGTGCAACCACTATGGAGAACAGTATGCAGGTTCCTTAAAAAATTAAAAACAGAGTCCCACATGATCCAGC
>NW_011405522.1:0-883 GCF_000754665.1 Bison bison bison | reverse complement strand
GAAGGAAGCCTGGCATTAAGAGTGCATGCTGCATGATTCCACTTATGCCAAATTCTAGAACAGAAAAAAACCTAATCCATGGTACCCAATAATCAGAGCAGTGGTTGTTTTGAGGTTGCTGGGGGAGAGTCAGAAGGTAGAGGCTTGAGGGAACTGTCTGGGATAATGAGACTCTTCTACATCTTGACAAGGGTTTAGGTTCCAAAGATGCGTGCATATGTTAAACTCAGAGAATATACATGTAAGGTTTATAAATTTCACCATGGGTAAATTTTACATCAAAAGAGAAAAAAGTATACACAAATACTAGTTAACAATATGCATGCCAAAGTATTTAGGAGGAAGGTATATTAATGTCTACAATTCACTTTGAAATTCATTATCTGTAGATAATGGATGGATAGAGGGATGCATGGAGGGAGAGAGACAGCAGAAATGCGGGGGATAAAATGTTAAAGGCAGAATCTAGATGGTGAGTGCACATGCGCCAACTGCAAACTTCAACTTTTCACTAGGTTTGAAGATTTTTATAATAAAATGCAATTTTTAAACAATTGTATGTTGGGTACAAATGAGTCTTGAAGATAAGGTAAACATTCTGTTTTATCATCAAAGCACATCTCACGTTTTGCACTGAGGAATGCTGAAGAAAGCAATTGGTGGGGAGGGGGCATTTAGTCAGATCTATTGGAGCTTATTGAATAATGGATAATATGTATTGGATAATAATAATAGTAAAGACAGCAACAACCATGGCTACCGTTATTATTGCCACATATTGACTACTCTTTCTGTGTCCAGCATTAGGCTAAGTGCTTTGAAGAACCATCTTGTTTAATCCTGTAACACTAAGAGAGAGATAGAAATATCCCCGATTTTTCAT
>NW_011405521.1:0-1001 GCF_000754665.1 Bison bison bison | reverse complement strand
ATGGATGTGAGATTTGGACCATAAAGAAGGCTGAGCACCTAAGAATTGATGCTTTTGAATTGTGGTGATGGAGAAGACTCTTGAGAGGCCCTTGGACAACAAGGAAATCAAACCAATCAATCCTAAAGGAAATCAACCTTGAATATTCTTTGGAAGGACTGATGCTGAAGCTCCAATACTTTGGCCACCTGATGCGACAAACTGACTCACTAGAAAAGACCCTCGTGCTGGGAAAGATTGACGGCAGGAGGAGAAGTGGGTGACAGAGGATGAGATGGTTGGATGACATCACCAACTCAATGGACATGAGTTTGAGCAAACTCCAGGAGATAGTGAAGGACGGGGAAGCCTGGCGTGCTGCAGTCCATGGGGTCGCCAAGTGTCATGACACAGCTGAGCAACTGAACGACAGCAAACAACAACATAAGACCTTGGAGGGCTCTGCTCTAAAGGGACACTGAACTTTTTTAAGGAGACAAAACATGAAAAATGAAAATCCAGACAAGGATTAAGTAACTAAAGTAGCAGTGTAGTGAGTGGCAGAGTTAACAAGTGGTTATTGTTATATTAGTGATTTCCTTGCTAAGTGCTTTGAAGCATGGGCTGCTGGCCCTTCAGGAAGAAAGTAGAACTTGCTTGGGTCCTGTAGGCTAGATAGGATTAGGTTAGGCAGAGAAACGGGCACAGCCTTCCACGGTAAGCCACCTGGCATCAGGAGTGACTCTGCTTAGAGGATGAATGAGGAGTTCACCGTCACCAGGAGAGAAGCTGGTTCTGCAGATCTAAGCCCTGATTCTGGGCCATTCTCAACTACTCGTATTCGACATCCTTATGTAAACCGCCTTTCATGAAGTTTGAAGATTGCCAGTTATCTAATTTGCTGATTCTGGGTAGGCTCGCAGCTAGAACCAATAAAGCGCTTCAGGGAAGGTAGGATTCGTGGTTGTGGAGACCATAGTAGACAGCTCTGTGCTCAGTTGCTCAGTCATGTCCAGCTCTTT
>NW_011405520.1:0-935 GCF_000754665.1 Bison bison bison | reverse complement strand
CCACTAGACCATTCAGGTATGACTTAGATCAAATCCCTTATGACTATACAGTGGAAATGAGAAATAGATTTAAGAGACTAGATCTAATAGACAGAAGATTATATTATACCATTTTGAGACTATTAGTCCTGAACATTCAATGAAATGTATGTTGAAGAATCAGTGGCATTCGTACAAAATATTTAGTGGGTACTTAATAAATGTTGGCCAGATCCATCAAAAACATTAGAAAACCTCAGCGACACAAGACACTGGGTAAAGAAATCCTCTACTTGTTAGATTAGATATATAGTTTTAAGCAACAGAGACACACCTGTCTGAGAAATGGATATAATGTAATGATGGTGCAAGTAGATCTTGCATGATTCAAATGGAAAACTACAGTATAGATTTGCAAAAATGCAAAACTTTCAGGTGTGAAAGGGCATCACTAATCAGTAATTCTACCACTAATGCGATTAGTTTGATTAATGTGAAAGATACTTTCATTACATAATGTTCTTTTCAAGATACTCATGATACCCACTGGAGGTAAGCTGCTTTCAGCTTACCTGTATTGTGTATTGTGAATTAAATGTAGAAGAAAAAGGTGATCATTCATTTGTTCAATTAATCAACCAAAAATTAACAAATACCTGATGTGTGCCAGGGTATTTAATGATGGATAGTACTCAGTCTGTCCAAGAACTTTGGTGTCCAGTAAGACAAAGAAGCATGCAAACAAGTTCAGTAGATGATTTCATATGTGACCATAGAGTACAGTATGGGAATAGTACTCAGTCTGTCCAAGAACTTTGGTGTCCAGTAAGACAAAGAAGCATGCAAACAAGTTCAGTAGATGATTTCATATGTGACCACTAAGAGTACAGTATGGGAATCAGGACAGGATAGCAGGGTCTATTCTGTTTGGAAGTGTGGGGACAGAATACAGTTAT
>NW_011405519.1:0-866 GCF_000754665.1 Bison bison bison | reverse complement strand
TATCTTGATTCTCACCCAGAAACCCCAAACCTCTTTTCCTTTGCTGGTATTAAAACCCAAGTTCTAATCCCATCTTTAATGTTATTCATCACTGAGGATTCTTATTCATACATGTGTAACCTTGTTTTTCTCTTGCCAATCTATCTTTGGCCAGTCTAGTTTCCAGCATCCCAGCTGGGGAACCTAAGATGGGCAAAGTAAGAATTTTTCCTTCCTTATGATATACACTGATGTAAGGGAGAAAAAAAATAATTTCCCCTTTGCCCTTCTGAGTTTTTGGCTGAGACCTCTGTAATAAAAGACTATTAACAAGAAAAACATCAGAAGTTTCACATATCTACCTCATGTATACATGGGAGATACCCTGGGGAAACTGAGTAACTCCCTGAGACGGACTAAGCCACAGGCTTAAATACCACTTTCACCTCGAAACAAAAAGAAAGAAGGGTGTGAGGAGGCCAGTTACAGGGAAGTTTCCAGGAAAAGCACAGTAAACCAGGGTAAAGTTTGCTGCTGCTGCTGCTAAGTCGCTTTAGTCGTGTCCGACTCTGTGCGACCCCATAGACAGTAGCCCACCAGGCTCTCCTGTCCCTGGGATTCTCCAGGCAAGGACACTGGAGTGGGTTGCCATTTCCTTCTCCAATGCATGTAAGTGAAAATGAAAGTGAAGTCACTCAGTCGTGCCAGACTCTTAGCGACCCCACGGACTGCAGCCTACCAGGCTCATCCGTTGCTGCTGCTGCTGCTGCTAAGTCGCTTCAGTCGTGTTCGACTCTGTGTGACCCCATAGACTGCAGCCCACCAGGCTCCCCCGTCCCTGGGATTCTCCAGGCAAGAATTCTGGAGTGGGTTGCCATTTCCTTCTC
>NW_011405518.1:0-875 GCF_000754665.1 Bison bison bison | reverse complement strand
TCATAACTTTCCTTCCAAGGAGCAAGTGTCTTTTAATTTCATGGCTGCAGTCACAATCTGCAGTGACTTCGGAGCCCCAAAAAATAAAGTCAGCCACTCTTTCCCCATCTATTTGCCACGAAGTGATGGGACTGGATGCCATGATCTTAGTTTTCTGAATGTTGAGCTTAAAGGATAAGACAGTGGATTTAGATTCGATGCATGTTATGCACATCTTCATTGAACCTCAGCTTTCCCATCTTTAAAGTGTGCATAAGATCATCTTTCCTTATCTACCCTGTAAAGTGTTGTGATGGACAAATGAGACATGGTGGATGACAGCGTTGGGTAAACGCCGAAGTGCTGGATGTACGTAAGGCTTATTACTCCAGTGCCCCTCCTCGTTTTTCAGTTTGCATTTCGGTCCTTTCTGCTGCCCAGTCCTCTGATCCTGCTCGCCAGTGCGTCCTTCTCTGAGCTCTCACTTCCACTGCAGATTCTGCTCTTACCATGTCTTCTCTACTTGCCTAGATCAAGATCTAAAATAACTCTTGTTGCATCTTAAATGATAACAACAGTAAAAAGTGATAGTCTAGTTATGTGCTAGGTATTAAATTTGGATTATCTCATTTAATATTCTTAGTTGACGATGAAGTCAGTACTAGTATTATCTTCATTTTACAGATTAGTAAAGATGTTCATAAAACACAGGCTGAGGTCCAGCCCTAGTTTAGCCTATCTCTGAATTTCCTCTTTCTACTGCTCAATGACTGACTGGCTGACAAGAACAGGGAGAGATTTGACAGCATTTATTGAATGTCGACTAAATATGCTGCTTTCAAATTATGTCACAACAACCACCATCTGAGACAGTTACTGGATTTGTCTTAGACATC
>NW_011405517.1:0-893 GCF_000754665.1 Bison bison bison | reverse complement strand
CCTAGTACCCTCTACAGGGGTTATCACTGTGACTCAACATGATGATAGTCTGAATACTCTCTCTCCCCCACCAGTCTGTGAATTCCTCAAAGACAGAGCCAGAATCCATACCTGAACATCCAGCACCTGCCTGACCCATGAAAGGCACTCATGAATCTGGTAAATATTAATAAATGAATGAATTGAGCTAGCCTCAGACTCTAGGGAGTTGGAAGCTCTGCGTCTATAATTTGAGTTGCCCTTGCTTTTGGTCTAAATTTGGAACCCATTTTGGTTTCGAACTTTTTTCCTGGTCCTCTCCTTCCCTTTTGTGCCACCTCCTCTGTTCACAGTATGTGTGCGTGTGCGTGTGTGTGTGCGTGTGTGTGTGTGTGTGTGTAAGTTCACTTTCTTTTTTTTTTGGAATAGGCAATATATAAAATTGAAATTGCAAAGATACAAAAGGTATACACACACACACAAAGAAACAAGCTCTCTTGCCCCTAGCCACCTAATTTTTCTCCTTACAAATTATTGTTCCTGGAGGGAATTAATGCTATGAATTTCTTGTTGATCTTTTCAGAGATATTCTAGTTATAGATACATGTATGATAGCATATTATACATATAGTCCTGAAGCTTTAAAAATTTTTAATAATATATTTTGGAAATTGTTGTATATTAGTATATATTAAGTTGGTTCTTTCTGTTTCTCTTAACTGCATAGAATTCAATTTCCTTAATATACACAGAGCTCCCTACAAATCAGTAAAAAAGGTCAAATGATATGATAGAAAAATTAAGCCATAGGCTTAATTTTGTACCCCCTCCCCAATCCCTCTTTGTCTCCTGATGTACACATATACTTTAAAATTCAAGTTTTGAGACAAGATAAATTATATATATATATATAT
>NW_011405516.1:0-836 GCF_000754665.1 Bison bison bison | reverse complement strand
TAGGTGCCTCATGGTGTTGTGGGATCTTCCCGTACCAGGGATCGAACCCATGTCCTCTGCACTGGCAGGTGGATTCTTAACCACTGGAGCACCAAGGAAGTCTCCCCTGCCTTTTTTTGAATTCTGTGTGTCTATTAAGAGTGTACTGACTTTTGGTCCTTCATGCCAAGGAGTTTATTCATACTGAATTCATAATTATTTCTCATTTTTCTACATGTATGCAATAATATCTTTCTCATTTTGTATTTATGAATTTTGTAAATGAAGTAAAATAGTCCATGGTTACCCATGTTACATTTTTGAAGGGAAATATTTTTCATTTAAAAAATTTCAGTGTATTTTGCATATAGTAAAATTTACTGCCTTTACTGTACAATTCTTTGAGTTTTGACAAATTTATACAGCCATGCAGCCACTACTACCATCATCAAGATAAAGAATTTTGTTGCTCCAAAATTTTTCCCAGTACAGTTTTGTAGCCAACCATTCTCCCATTCTCACATCTGCAATCACCGATCTATTTTCGGTTCCTACAATTTTGCCTTTGCAAGAATGTCTTTTCAGTGAAATCATATAGTATGTATGCTTTTGACTATAGCTTTTTTCACACAGTAGAATTCATTTAACATTAAATAATATTGTTGTGTGCATCATGTGTGTTTGTTTCTTTTTTGCTGTTGAGTAGTATTCCATTTGGAGAAGGCAATGGCACTCCCATTCCAGTACTCTTGCCTGGAAAATCCCATGAACGGAGGAGCCGGGTAAGCTGGAGTCAGACACGACTGAGCGACTTCACTTTCACTTTTCACTTTCATGCATTGGAGAAGGAAATGGCA
>NW_011405515.1:0-919 GCF_000754665.1 Bison bison bison | reverse complement strand
GGAGGGAGGAGGGTTCAGGATGGGGAACACATGTATACCTGTGGTGGATTCATTTTGATATTTGGCAAAACTAATACAATTATGTAAAGTTTAAAAATAAAATTAAATTAAAAAAAAAATTCTGAACACTCTGCAAATTGACAGTGAGTGAGTCAAATGAACATATATTTGGACTAGATCCTGCACTTAGACTACAGGTTTGCAGCCTCTGTAAGGGCAGCAATTCTGTCTCCATCTGCAGTGAGGTAAGGGTCCAACAACAGAATCATGACAGCAACACTATCTCCTTCCTTCTCCACTAACCAGTACCCCTAGGTATAATATTTTGAACAAGAACACTCAAGACAACAGGCCTGGACTTAGAACAGAAGGAAAAAAGCTCAGACTTTTTACATGGAAATATATCAAGGCCTAACAGAAGTAATCTCTAGTTCTTGATTTATAAACGTGTATCTCATTGCCTATATGTCAAATATGGCCCACACTACTTTTAAAGTGCTGAAATTTGTCAGAGAGAAATTGTCAATGTGGTGGGATAATTTCCCTCCTTTCCTCTGTTAGGTCAAGTGTTAATCTCATAATGAAATGCCCATGTTTATATGTTAAATTCCTGTTGCAGAAAAACAAAAGTATAAAACACAGATTAATTTAATCCCAGTGTAGAATTACAAAACAAATTGATCTGGCACTAGTGTTTAGTTATTTCCAGTTACAATAAAAGATTGTAAAACAGATAACCCCAAAAAACTACTCTAAAGCTATCAGACACCAAGTCAATTTTCAATCACAGAGCATTAAGTGGTTTGTGTGTATGCGTGCTAAGTCACTTCAGTCATGTCTGACTCTTTGTGACCCCATGGACTGTAACCCGCCAAGTTCCTCTGTCCATGGGATTCTCCAGGCAAGAATACTGGAGTGT
>NW_011405514.1:5496-5826 GCF_000754665.1 Bison bison bison | reverse complement strand
AATGAAGTGTCCAGTAGTGAGTTATGAGATGTCTATGGTTTTGGGGTGACTTTGGGCAGCCTGTATCTTGGAGCTCAGGGCTGTGTTCCTGTGTTGCTGGAGAATTTGCTTGGAATGTCTTGCCCTGGAACTTGTTGGCCCTTCTGTGGTGCTTGGTTTCAGTGTTGGTATGGAGGTGTTTGATGAGCTCCTGTCAATTAATGTTCCTTGGAGTCAGGAGTTCCCTGGAGTCAGGGTTTGGACTTAAGCCTCCTGCTTCCAGTTATCGGTCTTATTTTACAGTAGTTTCAAAACTTCTCCTTCTATACAGCACCATTGATAAAAACATCT
>NW_011405514.1:4914-5396 GCF_000754665.1 Bison bison bison | reverse complement strand
TCCAGCCAGTAATCAGTTCCCTAAGTGTTCTCCAACATCTGGAACACACAGAAATTCACAGAGTTGGGTAGAGTAGAGAAGGGTTAGGGAGGAGACACAGGCGACCTGGTGGAGAAAAAGGAGAATCCAAAGGGAGAGAGAGCAGTCAAGCCAGTAATCTCACTCCCTAGTGAAAAATGGGTACTGAAGATTGGGTCCTTAAAGGTACAAAATTGGTAACAAATACATAAAAGCAAAATTAAAATCTAGAGTAGAGTTTGGAATTTCAAAAATACGATGTTAAAGAAAAGAAGAAGGAAAAGAAAGAGAGAAAAAACGAACAAACAAAAACAAACAAGGTCACGAAAATTATAAAGAAAATATAGGTACAAAATTGATAACTAATATCAAAAAGCAAAAGTTAAAAATCTAGAGTAGAGTTAGGAATTTCAAAAATACAATGTTAAAAAAAAGAGGAAGAAAAAGAAAGAAGAAAACAAACC
>NW_011405514.1:0-852 GCF_000754665.1 Bison bison bison | reverse complement strand
TGAGACTTCAAACTCAGAAGCTGTTATGACAGGTTTGCAGGAGGGAAGGGTAACTTTTTAGAGGATCAGATTACAGAAGTGTGAAGGATGGACTGGAGAAGAGAGAAATCTCTCTTTGCCATTCCATGGACCGTAGCCTACCAGGCTCCTCCATCCATGGAATTTTCCAAGCAAGAGTCCTGGAAAAGGCTGCTATTTCCTTCTCCAGGGGATCTTCCCAACCCAGGGATCGAATCCAGATCTCCTGCATTGCAGGCAGATAGTTTACTGTCTGAGCTACCGGGAAGCCCCCTCATTACAGAAGTGTGAAGGATGGATTGGAGAAGAGAGAAATCAGGCAAGAGTTTAACAGAACAAGCAAGGGATAATAAGGCCCTGAATCAGGTAGGGCAGCAGCAGTGGGAATTCAAAGGAAGAAATGAAACAGCTGCAAACTACTGTACTATACATAAAACAGATAAACAACACAGGATTTACTGTAGCACAGGGAACCATATTTACTATCTTATAATAAGCTACAACGAAAAATGATCTAAATGTATATATATATACATATATATATGTATGTATATATATACACACACATACATCTGTATGTATATATTTAGATACATAAATCTATCTATTTATCTATAATCTCTCTCTATATATGTATATGTATCTAAATGTATATGTATGCATAACATCTACATATATACCCAAGCCAGGCTTCAACAGTATGTGAACCATGAAATTCCAGATGTTCAAGCTGGATTTAGAAAAGGCAGAGGATTTCTGTGTGTTGATTTTATATCCTGCAACTTTACTATATTCATTGATTAGCTCTAGTAATTTTCTGGTGGAGTCTTTAGG
>NW_011405513.1:0-875 GCF_000754665.1 Bison bison bison | reverse complement strand
CAACAGGGATGGGGGTTGGAGCATTACAAGGATGTCCTTACTGGGGAGCGATGTTGGGTGCAACAGCGGGGAGGGGCACTGTGGCCATTCCTACCTGGGATTTCCTTGAGGAGGGGAGAGAACCCCATCTTCCAGAGGTGCTGGATGAGGTGGTGGGTCTGTGATCTGAAATTCTGTGCCCTTGTCTCATCTCTGATGGATGCCCTCCCACCAGTTGCTTTCAGGCCATGAACCCTTTTCCTGACTCTGTCTGGAAATCTTTCCTGAGGACAGTTAGGTCCTGCCTTCTACCTGGCACTCTGTGCCCACCTGGGGGCCAGTGGGAACTCTACTCAGATTGTTCTTTAATCATGTTGGGAACCAGGGTGTAGGAACTGGGAACTCTGAATCCGCCGGTCTTACCTTGAATGTCTTGCCACCGCCGCCACCACCACCTCCAGGCACCACACTGCACACAGCATATCTCTCCTTCAGGCAACCCCAACTCCTTGGTATCCCAAACACAGCTTTCCTATTTCTGTGCTTGTGGATCCTGTAACTCCATCCCCCAGCAGAGGGATGCCAGGTAGGGAAGGCTAGACATCCCTTTGCTACCTTGCCATCTGGGTACCTCCCCTGGCCCTGGCCTAACAGGGTTTCCATCCCAGGGCAGGACTAGCCAATCACAGCTGCCCTGGAATCTCCCATGTTTTCCTCTCATTTCCTAGACTCTTACCCAGGACCTCTTCTCTTTGGACAGCAAGTCTCCCAAGATGGGACCCTAATCCTTCTGTCAAAGCAAGGGCTGGGATACAGGAGGCTGAGAGAGGGTGGTGGTGGTCAGGAAGCACGCGCTTGTGTTAATGTGTGCATGTGTGTGGTGGTGGTGGTCAGGA
>NW_011405512.1:0-883 GCF_000754665.1 Bison bison bison | reverse complement strand
AATCCGCCACAGGTATACATGTGTTCCCCATCC
The DNA here is from genome assembly GCF_000754665.1 of Bison bison bison. Taxonomy (NCBI): domain Eukaryota; kingdom Metazoa; phylum Chordata; class Mammalia; order Artiodactyla; family Bovidae; genus Bison; species Bison bison. The sequence goes on along the minus strand of NW_011405512.1, from coordinate 850 downwards.
CGAACCCTCCTCCCTCCTCCCTCCCCATACCATCCCTCTTGGTACCCGAAAGATAAGGGAGTCAGTATAAGGCTGGTAAAGGATGCCTATGATTTCAAAATTGAATTCTGTTATTAAAAAAAATGGAACAAAGAACACTGCAAAGATCAAGAATTGTAGTAACCTTGAATCCTATAACATAGCTGAAAAGAAAATGTATACCGTGAATAAAAAGTACTTGGTGGGAAATCTGAGTTAGGACTATAGAGACTGAGATCCTCAGGGACTGTAGTGGACAGGATGAAGACTATTTAAAGTAAAACTGAAACTCACAGATAGGAGCAATTAAACCCAGTTCTTTGCTATGGAGAAAGTAGATGAAAAGATGAACTAACACATGAGGAACTTAAGTGATAAAGTATTGATACAAGCTTTGATGTTGTTCATTTAGAGATATTTAAATATCAAATGGATTCACAAATGTCTGTTATAATTTCTCTAAATCTTCTCTAGATCATTTATTCTATTTGGGGTCCTTCCAAACCCCACAAAGAATTTGGCAAGGCAGTTCTTTTTATTTTTCTGCGTGATAAAGTAACTTTAGATTGAAAGAAAACTTGGAAGTTGTTTTGTGCTTATAAGAAAAATTGTGGCTACATATGCCATCATGAATAATAATTGATGTCTGTTCTATTTTACGCATAGTTCTTTTTTGAAAATACACTTATATACACATTTATATTTTAAATTTGGCTCTAAATTATGTTGTGTGTTCCACATGTTACCCTTCCAGGAAAGAATAAACTACTCATCTGCATATCTGGATAATTTTCTGAGATTTTAAAATTGAAATACACTGTTTTTTTTTTTT
>NW_011405511.1:0-858 GCF_000754665.1 Bison bison bison | reverse complement strand
TGGGAGTGGGTTTCAGGATGGGGGAACACGTGTACACCTGTGGCAGATTCATGTTGATGTATGGCAAAACCAATACAATATTGTAAAGTAATTAGCCTCCAATTAAAATAAATTAATTTAAATTAAAAAAAAAAGATCAGTTTTCATTCCAATCCCAAATAAGGGCAATGCCAAAAAATGTTCAAACTAGTGGACAATTGTGCTCATTTCACATTCTACCAAGGATATGTTCAAAATCCTTCAAGCTAGACTTTAGCAGTATGTGAATTGAGAACTTCCAGATGTACAAGCTGGGTTTCAAAGAGGCAGCGGAACCAGAGATCAAATTGCCAACATTCCTTGGATCATAGCGAAATAAAAGGAGTTCCAGAAAAATATCTACTTCTTCTTCTTTGACTATGCTAAAGCCTTTAACTGTGTGCTTAAAGTGATAGGAATACCCTTACCTTACCTGTCTCCTGAGAAACTTGTATGCAAGTCAAGAGGCTGCAGTTAGAGCCTTACATGGAGCAATTTATTTGTTCAAAATTCGGAAATGAGTACGACAAGGCTGTATATTGTCACCTATTTATTTAACTTATATGCAGAGTACATCATGCAAAATGCCAAGCTGGATGAATCACAAGCTGGAATCAAGGTTGCTTGGAGAAATATCAACCACCTCAGATATGCAGATGATACTACTCTAATGGCAAAAAGTGAAGAAGAACTAAAGAGCCTTTTGATGAGGTTGAATCAGGAGAATGAAAAAGCTGGCTTAAAACTCAACATTCAAAAATCTAAGTTATGGCATCTGGTCCCATAACTTCATGGCAAATAGAAGGGGAAAAAGTGGAAGCAGTGACATATTTTATTTTG
>NW_011405510.1:0-954 GCF_000754665.1 Bison bison bison | reverse complement strand
TAGGCCGCCTCATCACCTTATCTGCTATTGCACTTTGCCGACTGACGTCTCTCCCGGGCACCTCGGGCCCCCACGGCATCTTCCATATCCTTAGGGGGTGGCGGCAGGCTTGTGGCAGGTCCCATCTTCCGTGGAGCCCCAGGTAGGGAGGGGAGAGCTGGAAGGGGCGGGACCCAGGTGCAGCTCCAAGTTTCCAGCTCCCAAAATAATCAGATGCAAAAGGGAAGGAAGAAATCTCCAGGCCAGTGGGTGACTCAGTGCCCGTGGGCCGGCTTAGTCACCTGGATAGCTGCTCCTGGCTCCCAGCACCTCAGGCTGGGAGCGATGCCCTGCCCCCTGCAGCCGGCAGCAGCAGGCTGTCAAAGGGAGTGCGGCCACGGAGCCCCAGCTGGCCCAGGGCTCCCGGCAGGCGGGCTCCGGTTTCCTCCCCAGCCGCCTGTCCCTCCTCCACCGAGCACCCCGGCTCACTTTGGGATTTCTCCATTAAATCCTCAGGCAGCGACCTGCTCGTTTGGGGCTCCGAGCTGCTCCAACGTTGCTTGGCAATTTTGATATCGTCGGGGGTTGCCATGGGGAGGAGGGTGATGTCATTGACACAAAAAAAACCCACTGAATTTACAAATCAGCTGGGGCTGGAGCTATTTATAAAAACACGTTTTTCCCTGCCTTCCTTTACTGAGGGGGAGGCGGGGGGAAGGGCTGCCTGTGCTCTCAGGGCGAGCCTCCCCCCTGCAGCCCTGGACCTCCCGGGCTCCCCGCCCCCAGGGCTGCAAGACCTGGCTGCCGGGCCACAGCTGGCTGAGCCCCGCTTTTGGGGTCTCGGTTGGTTTTGCTGTGAAGAGTGAGAAAGCGGCACATAGAGGGTGCTGGGCAGCATGGGCATCAGCTTCAGGGCTTGGCAGGGACCCTTTGTTTCCCAGCCCCTGATCTGAAGTATCGGCCTTTGCAAGTGGG
>NW_011405509.1:0-903 GCF_000754665.1 Bison bison bison | reverse complement strand
GTAGCACAGATGAGGTAAGGGGCTCAGAGGTTAAGTGGTTCACCCAAGGTCACGAGGTTAATGAGGGGACAACGTGGGGCTTGGAGCCACATCTGGGTCCAGGCCCATTTCTTTCTCCCAGATACTTTTGTGTTCCAGGCTTGCCTCACCTGACCCAGAGCACAGACCCCCACAGTCAGAGGCATTTCTGTGTGATGATTTGTAATCAAGCCAAAGATGAATAATGATGAATATGTGATTAGGTTGAACCATATAAAATTGCCAGTTATTTTTTACTACAGAAATGGTGATTTCATGTGGTTCAACCTAGTAACCAGCACTTACTTAGATGCTTACCATTGGTTAGACACTGAGCCAAGCTTTTTATCATCACATCATCTTATCTAATCATAATAACCTTACTGTCTCCAATTTAAAGATGAGGAGTCTGAAGCCAGGGCTTCCAAACCAGTAAGTGAAGGGGCAGGACTTAAATTCATGCACCTAAGCCCAGAGCGTACACCCTTCACCAGAGCACTGCCCTACCATTTATTTCTCCAGCAGGAAAGCATGAGCCCCTAATGACAGAAAACATGTCTTAATCAACTGCATAGTGCCACAAGCAACACCTAATATTCATTCATTCAACAAATTTGAGGGCATAGTAGGCTTCTTGTTGTGAGACAATTCTCCATTGAGTCTTAAGCATTTCTACACATGGTGAACAGAGGCACTAACTGCTCTTCAGTCTGTTTCAGACTATCTTTTCAAAGCCATTTGTATACTGAACAGACTTGGAAGAGAGAGATCGTGTCTCTATCCAGAGCAAAGGGCAGATGCAGACTGTCCAGTATAAAAGAATCATGTTCCCTAAGCTCAGAGCTCCTCTCCTGTAATGCACCGAGTGTCATGTGGCCCTCTTCC
>NW_011405508.1:0-885 GCF_000754665.1 Bison bison bison | reverse complement strand
GGGATCACAGAGAGTCGGACGTGACTGAGCAATTGAACTGAACTGATAATGTTAAAAAACAAGAAACAATAAAAAACAAACTTATTGCCCAACAACAGGGAAATTGTAAATCAAAGAATTTAAAGTGCTTTAGGGAGCTATTAAAATTATATTTTCAAATGTTTTTTAGTGCTTATAAGGAAAGAATATATTATAATAGAAAGCCATAATGGCAGAATGAGATAATTTAGAATATGATCTCACATCTGTAACAAATTGTACAGAAAAAAAATGAGGAAACATTTATTAAAATAATAATTAGCTCTAAGAAACTTTTGAAATTCCCTTATTCAAAAAGTATTTTTAGAATAATTTATGCAGAAATTTTTATTCTATTATTGTCTCTATAATTTCTGTATTTTTATATATGTTAAAATAAGCAACTCAGAGGTGCATTACATTTAGATTGAAATTCTAATGACCTTACTTAAATCCTTATTATGTTCTAAACATCGTTCTAAGGTGCTTTCAGGTACACTGTCTCAATCAGTGTGTCCCTTATGAAATTAGTTGTCAGGTCTGTTTGCTCCACAAGAATATTTTCCTTCTAAACGAGCCATAAATCTGTTGATTGACAGAGTGATTCATAAGTTCATTTATCTAGTCACCACCTATAAGATGTTGAAGGAATTAGAAAATAACCCCTGAAGAAATTTCCCAAAATTGGAAAGGTAAGAAAGCTTTTAAATTATCATAGGTCAGTGAACAGATTTTTGCTGGGATTAAAAGATGTTAATTATTTTTCACTTTAAGTAAATAGTTACATGAATGTTAGCAATTTTGTCAGAGTTACTGTGTGTAAAGAGATTATGCACAGTAGCATTCAGTTGCAATCATAAAATTCAT
>NW_011405507.1:0-839 GCF_000754665.1 Bison bison bison | reverse complement strand
TGTCTAGAGGTTCAGGAGAGGTGACTGGTTTTCAGTACTGTACATCAAGACAGTCACAAAACAAGGACTAAAATCCATGAGTCTCTGAAATCTGATACTATTTCTAACTGTATAGCCTCCTTTCTGAGTAATTGCTCTCATTTAATCATTTTTAAAAAGCCATCAGGAATGCTTTCTCAGGACAAAAGAAGGCAGACCCACCCACTTAAATATTAATCTTTGAGCCACCCTGGTGACATGGGAATTTCTCAAAATGTTCAGTGGGGGAAGTGCCAAGAAGGTAATTAAAATTGCTGTCATACCTTTAGGCTGCCGAAGGTCACTCATGTAAGGAGAGGTTCTGTGCTTGTAAAAATAGGTCTGGCATTCTTTAGAGAATTACAAAGGTCAGTGTGTGCTCTGGTTTAGAAATGCAGTAGCTTGATTAAAAACTGCAGAGCAATAACGTCCAAGGGGAACCATAAAAAATGTGGGGGAGTATGAACATATCTAGATGTACACGACTTTGAAAAATAAAATCAAATATAGCTAAAAGTGGACTGGCAGTGTTTGTCCTGGGGCTCCAGTAGGTGGTGTGGATGTCATGTGGAAAAGTGGAAAAAGCAATGACTTTGGAGTCAGCAGGCCAGTATCTAAACCTTGGCTCTGCCATTTGATACCTTAGAGAAGGTGATTTAACCACAAGGAGCCTTAGTTTCTCCATTTAGAAAGGAGCTATAGAACCTAAAATGGACTGAAATCAGTGAATTTAACTCAGATGACCATTATATCTACTACTGTGGGCAAGAATCCCTTAGAAGAAATGGATTAGCCATCCTAGTCAACAAGAAAGTCTGAAA
>NW_011405506.1:0-998 GCF_000754665.1 Bison bison bison | reverse complement strand
AGCCTGGCTTTGCCATTAATAAGCGTTATCTCCTGAACATCTCACCTCAGTTCCTTTGATTCCATTTTCTCTTCTTCTCGGTGGGACTGAATAGTCTCTAAATCCCCCAGCAGTCTCTAAATTCCATATAAGTAAGTTGACGAGTTTAGGCTCTTGTGAAGGTGGGCTGTGAGAGAGCCCTGGAGGCTCTAGCTGAGGCAAGCTTTAAAGAGAGAAGGCAGCTAAGGATAATGTGGGCAAAGAGAACTGAAGACCTACTTGGGGAAATATTGAAAAAAGCTGCCCAGAGAATTTCAAAGTGATTTTCAAATAACACCCAAGTATTCCCAGGGATGCTTGGGGCAAGACAATGCTCTGTTATTTCAGAAAATAAAATATGTATTGTGTTCTGTGAATTTGAATTTAGTCAAGGACATACATCACAATCGTGTGCCAAACCAGCCTTGTTAGGATAAGGTACTTCCTGGGAACAATTATTCTCTGGAACAAAGCTCCGTGACGTATGCGGGAACATGTAGTACTTTGAATATTATCTCTATGCTACTGTTAACTTTGTTTTGTATGGGTTTTAATAGAACTAGGTTCAGATATTATGAATATTATGCATGGTAATGGGAGTCTTTGAAAGTCATGTGATAATTCGTGTTTTGGATATTATTATGACTTCACCAACTTATTATGAGGCTTTTTTATTCACCAATGCTGTCAGGAAAGAAATCTTCCAGATCTACTACGTTCCCACCATTGATTAGGTGCTGGAGATACAAAGTTGAGTAAGATAGGCCCGGCTGGTATAGGTGTAAAGAGCTGTATTTAAATGAAAGTCATTCAGAAGTTTGAAAGCGTGTGGGAGAATAGGGTGATCAACTAGAGTTTTTTTAGCTCTTTGGCAGCTGCACTTCATGTCCATTGGAACCCCAAGGATAGAGAAAATCACTATCCTTTTAGCTTTCAATAATACTTTAAGTGCTTTAAACTAACTGGTTTAACCTATTAGG
>NW_011405505.1:0-887 GCF_000754665.1 Bison bison bison | reverse complement strand
CCCAGATTTCTAGTTAGGATTCAGATAAGAAGATTTACAGGTTTCAGTTTGGAAGGGAAGGACTAGTGAGGATATAATCCTTAATGTTTTCAATAAAAGAAAATTAATTTGAAAAACTTAAGTATGGGAGAGCTTATAAAAGTAGTCATTACTTTACCCCCATCTACTTTCATTTAATCTCCAAGTGTTGTGTGGAAGAACTCCATCCCCATGGGTAGAAAAGGAGAGGACAGGAGGATTGATGACCTTAGTTAAAATCCATTCAGTACATAAAGCAGGTGAAGGAGAAGCACTGTGCTGAAAGCAGTAGCATCTAGATGAAAGGAACTAAGTCAGGCAAATAAATAGCACATAATGACCACAGTTCTTCTGAACGGTTGTCTCCCATAGCCTGTTGCCAGCCTTCAACACTGACTGACTGCACAGGAGAAGTGTGTGAGTTTGCTATGCCTGCCTGAGCAAATGACCACAAACTGGGGGCTTACAAAAGAGAAACTCATTGTATCCCAATTTTAGAGGCCAGAGGTCTGGAATCAAGGTGTCAGGAGGACCCTGCTCCCTCTGAAGGCTCCTGTTGCATGCCTTTCTGCCAGTTTCTTATGCTGGTAGCAATTGTTGGTGCTCTTTGACTGATAGATGGATGTCTCCAATCTCCACCTCTGTCACTGCATAGAATTCTCCCGGTGTATTTCCTCTCCTCTTCTTAAAAAGACATCAGTCTTATGGGATTGAGGTGAAGTGAAGTGAAGTGAAGTGAAAGTCGCTCAGTTGTGTCCAACTCTCTGGGACACCATGGCCTGTAGTCCATGGAATTCTGCAGGCCAGAATACTGGAGTGGGCAGCCTTCCCCTTCTCCAGGGGATCTTCCCAAACCAGGGATTGAACCC
>NW_011405504.1:0-847 GCF_000754665.1 Bison bison bison | reverse complement strand
AAATTTTTTTTTTTTTTTTTTTTTTTTGCTACCCGCCGCAAAGATAGCTTCTCATCTACCCCTACGCCATCCTAGCATGATGAAGAAAGAGGTCTCTCAGGTCAAAATCTGAGTAAATTAAATTTAAATTAATTGGACCATAAACTTTTTTTCCCATGCAAATTATTAACATTCTACTATATATATATATTCTTTTAGGTATATTTTGTCTAAGATATATCGTAGACAGACTCTAAGACAATTTGTTTTTCAAGTTGGTGTTTGGAAGGAAGGCTATATTAAGATGGCTTATGGAATGTTGAATAATTTTTCCCTGTTAAATTATTTCAACAAATAAATATGTACTATTGGCATATGTATTTATATTCATAAAGCATATAGCCATGGTATCTATATATTCTGTGTAAATTGGTGATCATCTCAACATATCAACATAGTGGTTAAAAGGCTTTGGAAACCTTTAAAAACATTAGATGTTTATTTTTTATGTGTCACTGTGCTAAATGTTTTATATTTTATCTAACTAAATATTAACAATGAATGATATCTATTGGGAAGGGAAGAATGATCCCATTCTACAAGGAATACATTGAAAGTCAGAGAAGTTAAGTAGTTGCTTAAATTCAGCAGTCAGTAAAGGATGAAACTAGTATTCCAATATTATTTCAACCAGAAGGTTTAACCACCTTTAAAGTCCCAGAGTTTACATTCAGTTCAAGTCCTATAGATGCCTCAGTCTCCCACATGTTCTGATCACAACACCTTCCACCTACCCTAATGATGCTTTTCTGGCAAGAGACAACTTTCCCTTCTTTCCAATTTGACAAACTATTTTTTTTTTTTTTTT
>NW_011405503.1:0-907 GCF_000754665.1 Bison bison bison | reverse complement strand
TTTTGAATGAGATCCTTGCTGGGTACAGTAATCTTGGTTGTAGATTTTTCCCTTTCAGTACTTAAAATATATCCTGCCATTCGCTTTGTCCTGCAGAGTTTACTGTATTTATTTTTATGTTTTTTCTTCATATACTGACACTGAGTCTTTTGAAGATGAAGTCATTGCAATATATACAGCACTTAAGAAAGTGCTTGACACAGTAAAATGAACGCCATCTGCCCTCCAAATAAATAAATAAAAACCTTGTATTAAAATTTATGCATTGGCATGAAAGATAGCAAAATCAGAAAACTATCTTGATTACCTGAAAAATTAGTAAAGGAAAATAAGTCAATAAACAGAAGATCATATTTGCAGTTCAAATATAAAGCATTTACAATGTTTCTATTGCAGACATCTTAACTTGTTCAATAAGAAACCATTTATTAAGCACAATTAAGAAAAAGGCTCTTCCCTTCTTAATCTAAGCCTAAAGTAGAAATAGAGCTTCCCCAATGGGGTGGCTCAGTGGTAAAGAATCTGCATGCAAAGAAGGAGATGCAGAAAATGTGGATTCAATTCATGGATCGGAAAGATCCCCTAGGGGAGGGTGTGGCAACCCACCCCAGTATTCTTGCCTGGAAAATCCCATGGATTTTTGCCAGAACAGCCTGGCATCCATAGAGTTGGTCATGACTGAAGCGACTTAACACACACAATAGAAATAATGTGCTCTTGGTTCCCAGATCGCTAAAGGTCCATGATTACAAGTATGGAAATCTAGGGTATTTTCAATACTCCAATAACTTTTTGAAATTGTTGAGTTCCCTGGATTAGAATAACTGGCAAATAAAACTTTTTTTTTTTTTTTTTGCTCTGGGCCAAAAATAAAGAAGCACATTTTGAAGTTAAGAAGTAATGAATG
>NW_011405502.1:0-890 GCF_000754665.1 Bison bison bison | reverse complement strand
ACATGTCTTGCTTTCTTGAGTAGGGAGTTTATAAAAGAAATACAATGATTATGGCCTTTTATCATTTTTCAATTAACACTTTGATCTGTAGGTTTCTTAGAAAGAGAAATATGGTCTGTTAGAATCTAAGCTTATAGTCATGCAGGTAGCAGTTACTGAGCACCTATAATGTATCAGGGGTTGTATTAAGTATTGAAATGTCAAGGTGGAAGATGTGATTCCCACCATCAGTTTCTCATAGATGATGAAGAAACCCAGTTTTGTACCCCCAAAATTGCATCACATTGTGACAAGGTGCTATAAAAAAGGTTTTGGGGACAGAGAAGAAAGATGCAAGATTCAGATGGGGGTACCTGGGAAGGCTTGGGATGGTAGAAACTTGAACTGAATCCTGAAGGACTAAATGGAACTTTCTAGATGAGGAGAGAAGGATGTTTAACAGTAGGTGGAACTGGATGTGCAAAATCTTCAAGGCAATAGAGAAGCAAGCAGTTAATTATGGCAGGCTCAGTGAAGGATCCACGGAAGGAAGAAGCAGCAGATGGGAAGGGAGGGACTTTGTGGCTGTATGAAAATTCAACCCCAAAGGAGATAAGAAGACCTTGGAGGATTTTAGGCAAGGAAGGAAGTGCTCATTTTGGCACCTTAGGATGAAATGAGTTAAAATGAAGAGAGTCTGGCAGTAGAAGGAAAATAATCCCAACAAAAAATTACAAGAGTGGCACTGGGTACAAATCAAGAAATTTCAAGAGAGAGTCTGAAGGATTTGGTGATCAATTGAATATAAGAGTAACAGCAGCATGGAGGGTTTGAGGATAACTCATTTATTCCTGACAACAAACTGGGATGGATAACATAACATCTGTTATGGATATCATAACATCTGTTAT
>NW_011405501.1:0-846 GCF_000754665.1 Bison bison bison | reverse complement strand
AGACTTATTTTGTAAAAATAGTTCTGTATTATGGTATTTAACATTCTGCCCAAAGTGAGATTGCACCAGGCACAGCTTGCTTCCTTCCCAGTAAAATTTAGTTGAGTGATTTGAACTCTGGGAATCAAACAGTTACACTGGAAACTACGAGATCTTTGTCCATTCCTTATAAAAGAGAACCGCCTAGAATCTTGGACCTTGGATAAGCTTAACAGCTCTACATAATGTTGGTTAAATACCTTGCTTGGTGTTGACCTTGGAGAGGCAGCTCTGAGTACTGCCATAGATTAAAGGTGTTTGTTTTCTCCTTTGGTTTGATCTCAAGGCTCATGCTTCCACTACAGAACCCCACTTGACTGAGAGATAGTAAAACATGAACCCATATGTCTAAGACTGCTACTCTTCCATAGCTGCTGAGAAAGCACTAGACTGAAGTCATTTTAAACCTTAAGGAATCCTTCACGTGCTAGCTTGAAAGGTTCAATGTCCTTCTCAACTTTGGCATGGTGACAATGAAAAAAATTCTCTGAATGAAATAATCAGGGATCCATAACAAATATGATTGGTTGACAGCACACCATCAGTTGACAAAATTCTGATCCTAAAAATCATTTCTTTGCAAATAATACAATAATAAATGTCAGAATAATAACTGTCTCCTGCTAATGTTCAATAATATTTGGTTTTAAAAAGTGTACTAACTTCTATAGATTTTTTAAAATTAATTAAAAGGGCCAAATGCTGTCAGTTATTGTATTTTCATGATAGGTGGGAAGTAGAGATTATACTGATGAAAACCATCTGATGACAAGATATGCAAAATGACTTAATTTTTAAATGAAAAAT
>NW_011405500.1:0-855 GCF_000754665.1 Bison bison bison | reverse complement strand
AACTGATGAATAGCTCATCACTCTGCCATATTCTAGAAATGCACTTGAAATTTCCCAGCCAAAATGCCAAAGCTTTAGCATTAGATCTTGCCATTAGATAGGCTTCCCCATATTATTCTTAGGAATCTGTGGTTCCTTTTCCCTCTTTTTTCTCTCATCGTCTCCATCTTTCTCCCCCTTTCCGTCTCTCTTACCCTCCTCCCCTCCCTCACTGCCTCCCTCCCTCTCCTTCAAAATACTACACAAGGTCACCTAATAAAGATTTTGACAGGATTTAAACTGGACAGGATTTAAGGTCCCAGAGCCCCTGCCTTTCTCCTTTCCCTGGGGACTTACTGCGTTTTGTTGTTGGGTGTATGATTTGATCTGCCTTGGTCATTTGCCTTCATGGTTTGCATACCTGTTAACCAGCATTCAGAGCTAGAAACTGGCCCAGTGCAGATGCTGTTCTATACTCAAATTCACAACAAATGACCTTCCTTAAACTTTTAGACTAAAACTAGAACTGAAAGTTTGGAAGGGGCAAGGCTTGAGGAAATCCCCTTTTTTGTTTAATGTGCACTACTAAACTGAATTAGGAGACCTGCATTATAAAAACAACAATTAACATTTTGGTAGAATATCTCATTTAAATTTTCATTTATATGAGAAACAGCATTCTGACTGTTTTACAGATGAGGAAACAAGCAACTAAAGAGCATATAATTGCCCCAAATGACTTGCTGCTAAGTAGAAAGAGAACTTGAACCTAGTTCTATTTCAGAATCCCATGCTTTTTCTAGGATACTTAAAGAAATTTTTTATTGGAGTATAGTTGCTTTACAATGTTGTGTTAGTTTCTGCTGTACAGCAGAG
>NW_011405499.1:0-877 GCF_000754665.1 Bison bison bison | reverse complement strand
AGGGCATCAGGCTCTGCACACCTCTCCACCAGAAGGGACAGTAGATTCTGGCAAGCCACGCAGGGGACCGACACCACCCTCATTTCCAGACCTCCCTGCAGCCACCCTTCCTCCCGTGTCCTCCGTCCGCTGCCGTTCCATGAAGACCATCTGCCGCTCACATCTGCACTGGGTGGGCTGCACCTGGCATTTTTATTTAGAGTCCCGCTGCCTGGAGTGGACAACACACATCCCACCTGGCTACTGACAGTAGATTTTGAGCCTGGGCAGGCAGTATTTCACCAGAGCACCATGTAAACTGCCCAGGACTGTGCAGTTCTTATCATTTGTTTCTCTCTGGGGTCCTAGAATTTTAGTATTTTTGTGTATCCTCCAGGAAGGAGTTCTGAACCTGAATAGGAGAACGGTCGACAGATGATTCATTCCAGTCCACTCGTTTGATAAAAAAAGATATTGATTGCCAGCTCCCCTGGAGCATGAGAGAAAAACCACCTTCTTGACTGTGGAGCTCAAGAGAAGTGAGCAGGACTCCCCACGAGCCCTTCAGACTTCACCCAAGTGAAGTGGGTCCGTTACCTGGAGCACCGGGTCTCAGAGACACGAGCAAGTCTGAGGAGGTGAGGCTCACAGTCTATCAGCCAAGGCAGCGGCAGTCTCAACTACAGTATCTAACTATCTGTGTCATCCATCTGTCTATGTTCCCATCCATCTTCTCTCTTAGAATGAAAGGCACAGCTGTAAAACCATCCCAAACAATTATAGTCTTTTCCCCAGGCAGAAACATCATCAACCAACCAAGGCACAACTCAGAGCATATTAAAAAGCAGAGACATTATTTTGCCAACAAAGGTCTGTCTAGTCAAGGCTATGGTTTTAC
>NW_011405498.1:0-868 GCF_000754665.1 Bison bison bison | reverse complement strand
GTCCTTCGCTTGTACTCCACTCTGTGTTCTCTGGTGGGGGCCTGGCAGAAGGCAACACAGTATACCTTCCCACACCTCCATCCCCAGCAGAATCCCTATCATTGCTTAAAAAGTGTTTTCTGGGCTCACTCCATCTTCAAGAACCACAGAGAGCGAATCAAAGAATAAGAAATCTTTTCCTCTCAAGTGCCAGCCCCAAGCTGCAACTCCTCAGAGGTAGTTGAGAGAGGCACCACCCCTTCAGCTGAACCTGGGAGGGCCAGGATGGAAATATGGCTGAAAGCTGGCCCACCAAGGGCTGGTGTCCACACAGGATGGAGCCCTTGCAGATGCTGGCAGGGCCAACTTCTCAAGATTTGGAGAAGTCTCAGGTGGGCACCCCTGTCCCCATCTTGTCTCCTCTTCAGCAATGCTCTTAGAAAGACCCAAAAAAGAGAGTCAAGGTCTGGCTCACATCACCCTCTCCAGGAAGCCCCAAGGCTCTCTTCCCTGAATAGACAGTTGACCCTTGAACAACTCGGCCTTGAACTGTGTGGGTCCACGTAAAAGTAGATATTTTTTCAATGAACTTTGTACCCATATTTTCATTTTATAGATGTTTAAGCTTGGGGACGAGTTTATGTTTGATTAGAGATTACAATATGGCACCCCACTCCAGTACTCTTGCCTGGAAAATCCCATAGGCTGAGGAGCCTGGTAGGCAGCAATCCATGGGGTCCGGAAGAGTCAGACAGACTGAGCGACTTCACTTTCACTTTTCACTTTCATGTATTGGAGAAGAAAATGGCAACCCACTCTGGTGTTCTTGCCTGGAGAATCCCAGGGACGGGGGAGCCTGGTGGGCTGCAGTCTGTGGGGTCGCACAGAG
>NW_011405497.1:0-873 GCF_000754665.1 Bison bison bison | reverse complement strand
CATTTTTTGTTTGTCTTTACAAATTTCCCATCAGATTTTTGACTATTGTTCGTTAGCCACTGGAATGCTTCTGTGTTCCCAGACATCCTGTAAGTTTTTCCAAAATTATGAACTTAATATGCTTTTTGATGCAAATTTCTCTAGCTATATTTCAGACCACATGTTGGTTTATATCAGTTTTGCCTTACTTTACTACAGCAGCGAATAGTATTTTACCTACTCCAGTCATATTTTGAGGGGCTTCTTGTAATCAGATTAAATCTCTATTTCACAAATTTATGAAAAGATGTCTTAAAAATACTTGCAAGGAGAATTTGATGAGTTAATACCAAAATTACATGGCCAGTTTCCAAAGTTCTTTGTGCTCATTTATACTTAAAGTAAGAATTTCAAAGTTAAAACTGAGTTAACTGTTAAGAGTTGCATTTCTAATTGCTTTAAGGGGCTTGGTTGAAAGGTTTTAAGAAAATTGTGTAAAGATATCTTTTTTACTTGGATACTCATAGAACCTGGGTTTTTCAGATTTTGTTTTCATGAGACCTGTTTTCTACAAAAAATCTTTCACTAGTTCTAATTGTAAACAAGATTAATAAAACTAGTTGAAAAATGAGACATATTCAGCTAACAAATTATCTCTTGGCCTGTATGATATTGTCAGTTTAACTGCTTTTCTACCATACACTTTCTCTCACTCTACTCTTACTTTTGTCAAAATTAGGCTGTATTAAACTGAATTGATTATTAGTTTTTTAAAATTTACAGGTATATGAAATTTTAATTTAGTATTAATGACAGCAGAGAAAGGACTGGTTGTTTCTTAACTTAAAAATGTGTTTACTATACTTATACTTCAGAGTCCTGATCTGGCCTTCT
>NW_011405496.1:0-879 GCF_000754665.1 Bison bison bison | reverse complement strand
AATATGGGACATAATTGGCTCACATGATTGCAAAGTCAGAGACTGAGCACAGATTGACCAGAGGCTCAATTTCCCCTGGACCTACTCATTCCCACCATCCCTCAGTTCTGCTACCTCCCTTGCTGGTATGTTTTCAGGTGGCTCTTCCTTCAGGGAAGCAAACATTTTCCTTCCGCAAGCATCTTCAGATCTTACTTCTTATTGGATTAACTCCAGTTAGAAAGAAAGCGTGTCTTTCCAAGATAAGGGGACAGGAGTATTGGATCTCATTATCATTGGCTAAATTCGATTAGAAATCTAACCCTGAACTAATCCCTGTGGCCAGGAGGAATGAGATAGTAATTAGCTGAGTTTACCTAAGATCCACTTGTAGAGTGGGTTAAACCCACTTAAAAGTGGGTTTAGTGCCTCTCCTGTGGTCAAGAGTCAGGGATAGGTTACCAGAAGTAAACAAAACATTGGGTGGCAAAACCAACAGATGCCAACTACAACTGAAAACATCCAAATCTATCCTTAAGCCCAAAACACCTCTGTTAACTTACGACCCATGTGATAAATTGCCATCTGACATCACCACTTGAATGTTTCACAAATATCCCAAGTTATGTGTTCCAAAACTCTCTTCTCCTAGATATCCTCCATTTAAATTCACCTTGGTAATGAATAACATCACCTTATACCCATCTTCCTGATCCAGAAACTTCAGTGTTATTCTTAGCTCCTTTATTTCCCCACTCCTACATCATCTTGATTCTAGCAAACTGTTAAAAGTATGTACAAGGGCTTCCCTGGTGGCTCAGTGGTAGAGACCCTGCCTGCCAATGGAGGAGACACGGGTTTGATCCCTGGTCCAGGAAGATACCACATGCCTCAGAGCAA
>NW_011405495.1:0-923 GCF_000754665.1 Bison bison bison | reverse complement strand
CTGTGTGTATGTGGTATGTGTCTGTCGTGTCTGTGTGACTGTGTCTGTGTCTGTGTGACTGTGTGTAGTCTGTGTGTGTGTTAGGACATCAGCAGGACAGTGTGTGTCTGTGTGTCTGTGGGTGTCTGTGTGTGACTGTGTGTGTCTGTGTAACTGTGGGTGTCTGTGTGACTGTGTGTGTCTGTGTGACTGTGTCTGTGTCTGTGTGTCTGTGTGTGTCTTTGTGTGTGTTAGGACATCAGCAGGACAGTGTGTGTCTGTGTGACTGTGGGTGTCTGTGTGTGTCTTTGTGTGTGCTGGGACATCAGCAGGACAGGTGCGGTGGGTGGGAAGAAAGCAGCAGCCATCCAGCTGGCCTGCTCGCTCACTCATGACTCCTTTCTCCTCCATTCCTGCCCTCGCCCAGATCTACCTTCTCCCAAGACTGTGGTTCCCCAGGAGTGGAGCTCGGTGGAGGAAGATGATGAGTCCGAGGACTCCCAGGTGAGCTGGGGATTCCTTCCTCTTTTGATGAGACCCCTCTCTGCAGTTCTTAGTGGACTGTCACACTCCCTTCCTCAGCCTGGAATTTCCAGGCCCCACGAAAGTCTGTCTGGGGATGTGAGCCCCACGAGGTCTCTGGTGGGAAACAGGACATGTTCCATAGTCGTCAGATGTGGAGTGGAGGGTATCAGGTGGTGGGTGTAACTCCATCCATGTATACCCTCCAACCCTTCACTCATAAATGCTTCATGACTTAACCATTCATTCCTCTGTCCTCTCATTTATTCACCCAAGCTTTCATCTGCCTACTCATCCATATACCCATTCCACCTATCCATCCATCACCCGTTCATCCAGCCGTCCATTATCCACCCATCCATCACCCATTCATCCATCCATCCATCCATTATCCATCCAGCCATCATCATCATCCACCCATC
>NW_011405494.1:0-911 GCF_000754665.1 Bison bison bison | reverse complement strand
GAGCCACACTGCAACTACTGAGCTCACATCCTGTGACTACTGAAGCCAGCATGCCCTAGAGTCCATGCTCTATGACAAAAGAAGCCACTGCAATGAGAAGCCCACACACTGCAACAAAGAGTAGCCCTTACTTGCTGCAACGAGAGAGCCTATGTATACCAATGAAGACTCAGCACAGTCAAAAATAAATGATGAAAAAGTCTTAAAACATTACAAGCGTTATCATGAAATAATCACCAGCTGTATCTCCATTCTTTCTTCCTGGTGATGATCACTTTTAATTCTTTTAGTTTTTTTTTTCCTATTAATATTAGTATTTACCTCCATATTTCTAAGCAATGAGCTTATGCTGTCATTCTTGATAGTTCAGTTGTGTATGTGATACATTCACCTCCTACTGTAGTTTTTGGCCTTCCTTGTCCCTCAGACAGTAAAGAATCTGCCTGCAATGTGGGAGATGTGAGTTTGATCCCTGGGCTGGGAAGATTCCCTAGAGAAGGGAAAGGCTACCCACTCCAGAATTCTTGCCTGGAGATTTCTGTGGACAGAGGAGGCTTGTGGGTTATATTCCATGGTGTCACAGAGTTGGATACAACTGAGTGACTAACACTTTAAATTTTTCACTTCATTGTAGTTCTTATAGCATTCTCTACCCTTTTCCCCATACCACATTTCCTTTCAACCTGTAAAATATTTACTAATATATTAAATTAATATTTAATAATTGACTATATAAGTAATGGGCTTCCCTTATATAAATAATGGGCTTCCGTTGTGGCTCAGCTGGTAAAGAATCCACCTGCAATGTGGGAGACCCGGGTTTGATCCCTGGGTTGGGAAGATCCCCTGGAGAAGGAAAAGACAACCCACACCTGTATTCTGGCCTGGAGAATTCCACGGACTGTATAGTC
>NW_011405493.1:0-858 GCF_000754665.1 Bison bison bison | reverse complement strand
CACTGCTTTGCATAATCAAAGCCACAGGCTTAAAATTTCACTGTTGGAGGGGCAGGCTGAGAAGGAACAAGTCCGGCTTTAACACCACAAATATCTCCAATTACCAAATGTGGGCAGACAGAATACAAAAAAACAAGGAGAGATAGAAAGGCCCTTGGTATTCTTCAAAGCTTCCCTTGTGGGATGAAAGTTCTTCTTTGAGGCTTCCAAGGCAGAAAGCCTGGGCAGCCTGCACACCTGGAGTGCATTAGTGGGCCCTGGACTTGAGGTGAAACAGGCTGAATTTCATCTAGATGCTTCCCACAATCCATTCTCATAAAAGCTCACAGTAATTTACCAGCTTAGGAACACGGCATGGTATTCATGGAGCGCTGAACCCTGGGATTACCTTCCAGAGTTGCAGGATAAATCCCACTGCTCATCTATGTAAACACACTTTCATCTTGATTACCTTGAGCTCAAGGAGAGTTTCATTTTGTTTGCTGTGGCACAGGGTCAAGACCAAAACCCACCCTCAAATCATTCTCATAACCCTCCCAGAAGCCTTTCAAAGAGCATCCAAATGTTGATGTAATAATAAGTGAGTTTTCACATTAGGCTGTGTGCTCACCTAAATACAAGACACTCCATGCTTCTACTGTTTGCCTCCCTTTCCTCATCAGCCTCATGGAGGTGATGCTGGCTTGTCTTGCCACTTCCCCATCTTAGTGTTCCCAATGTATATGGACAGGAATGCTCACAGTAGACACCAGACAGGATCCAACTTCACCATGATGGCCACATGGCTGCTCTCATCTAGAAAAAAAAACGCTTTTGTCTTTCCACATTTCCCCATCTTTTCCTTACCTCTTGAAGTAT
>NW_011405492.1:0-1452 GCF_000754665.1 Bison bison bison | reverse complement strand
CTTCAAGCTGGTTCTAATATTTACTCACTTATGCAGGTGCGTTCATCAGCATGGAGTCTGTATCCCGTATCACATTCACAGTGGAAGGTGCCCAGAGTGTTAATACAGCGCTGCTGGCAGCCTCCATTCACCACCGCACATTCATCGACATCTAGAGGAGGAAGACAGATGGCCAGGATTACAATGTCATTCCAATGTCAGCTTCATAGAAGTGGTACAATATTTGTTTGATACACAGTATGTGTTTTATTGCGCAAAGGCACCATCTCTGTTGCCACAAATCTTTGCCTGTTTGATACATTTTACTCCACAGTATAAACAAGAAAATGTAGACAGAAACTTTATTGAGCTTTTTAAAGCCTAGCCACGATGAGCATAGGGACTGTTTCACAATTTTCTATTCTTCACATCCTGATTAATTAGACAGATCCGAGATATAGATATGTCCTTAGGGAAGGAAACCTGGAGGGGAGAATTACAATGAGCTACTTACTCTATCTGGAGCAACACAGGCGAGTAGATAAACACATATTATTGGTCTGATGCTGCTGAAAAAAGTCAGTAATAAAGTTAAGACCTTGACTCTCCTTATGTGCTACGGTGGACATTAGGGCAGAGTGAGATAAATTCAAATAAAACCATGGTTTGGAGTTCTTAAAAACACATCAATACATTTGCTTCCTTATCCCTCAAAGTTTCATTTTCTGATATACTTAGTATGCTTATGCATGAAGTGATATTAATTTAGAATAAATAGAAAAAGGTCAAGACTCATGGTCACCGATGTATTTGGATCAGTCAAATTCATGATAAATGAAGAGAGTGTTTGTCTTCCTTTGGAAAGGAACATCGATTTCTCTCTCAGAACCTATATTTTCTTGTATCCTATACAGTCAGTACTTACATATCTAAAATCACAAGAAGACCACCACAAACATAGGTCAAGTTTTTCAGATAATCAGTGAAATAAGATGTTCTACATCTTCTTGTTTGGAGAATCTATTTTGTGACGTGTCAAAGTAAAAATCAGGCAGCAGTCAAGACTGAGAATGCTCGTGTCTCATGCAGATAATGTCCCTGAGTCCCCTGCCTCCAGTTTCATTCCAGCACAGAATGTGGAGTATGAATACTCTTCACTAAAATATGTAATCATAATAGATAATTAGCTTTACATTGAGTGAGACTTAATTCCACAGGGCAAGACCTTTATTCAAGACATCAATATTGGGAAGGAATACTATTGCAGTATCTTATCATAGGACCTTGAAATCCTAATGGATATTTTGTACTGTGGTAAAAATTAGGGCATTTGTACTGAGGGAAGAAAAAGAATTTCCTTCTACTTGGCATTTTTTTATGAAAAAGAAGAAAAATACAAATCACAAAAGGAGTCCCACATTTAAAAATTACTAGTTTACTGTATTTTCCTTCTAAAATTAGATATTCTGGATT
>NW_011405491.1:0-849 GCF_000754665.1 Bison bison bison | reverse complement strand
CCCTTTGAACATAGACCTGTTGACTCTACAGTGCTCAGGTTTTATCATATTCATACTACATTTCAGCTTTTAGAAAGAATTGGTAGACTCTGGAAAGGTATTTTTATCTGCAATGGTTCATATGCTTTTTCTAATCAGTCTTAGCACTCTTCTCTGCACTTTTCACTACACTTTAAAAAAATTAGGCTTTATGTTTTGATGTGTAAGTAGGTACCCATTGTCCCTAAAAATGTCATGCTTTATTCATTCAATTTGTGGACAAATCTATGGATCATAGATTATGATGGTATCTGTGGTATCATAGGAACACCAAACACCATGCTTTACATACATAAATTTTGCTTGATAATATCAACAGTCTTTTGAGACAGGTACTGTTATATTACTCCCATTTTAAAAATGAAGAAATTATTGAGATTCACTGTCCTGCCTAATCAGAAGTTTTCTTCTACAGCATTTTTCAGGATTAGAAGAGGCTGTGTACAGGAACATACAGGCTTGCAAGGAGCTGGCCCAAACAACTCGTACAGCATATGGACCAAATGGTAATTTCTAAATTCATGTTTTAAAAAATACAGTACTATAATAGAATTTCGTATAGTAGTTCTTTGAAACTTATTTGAGGATATTATATGTAAATTGAGAGTTTTAGCCATAATACAGTATGGTGTTGAAAACTGTTTCACAGTTCAGTAACTCCTGTACAGTTTTCCTAATCTTTAATCAGCAGTTCAGATCTTTTTAGGAAAGTTGGAAGCAAAATGTTACTTTTTGTCCTATTGAGAGGATAGAAAAGTTATCGTGCTTTCACCTTTGAGGTGGTACCTGGTGTTCATTGTTACAGCTGTG
>NW_011405490.1:0-897 GCF_000754665.1 Bison bison bison | reverse complement strand
GGAAAAGATAGAGAAAGGCCAGGACATGAGGTGAACAATCAAGAAGAAGGCAAAGTTTCCCAACGTTAGACCTCGGCTTTCGTGACGGACGGACCAACAGTTCTATTCTTGGGTTGAAAGGTGCACTCTATGTAAATCATAGATATTTAGAACCTTTCAAATTTCAGGTCAATATGCTATTTCAAAATGAATTTAACAGTATCTACATAATAAGAAAAAATTCCAAAAGGATCTTTAGTCCAAATATTTGGACAAAATTCTAAAAGTAGGGGCACCAAGTTCTAGATAAAATTAATTACCAGTGGCACTTAAAACTAATTTTATCCAACAGGGAAGATACAAAAATTGTTTCTATTCTGCAGTGCCACGAATTCATAGCTTATCAGAGCTTGAGGAAAACTGAAATTGCCTCAACCCACTCATTTACTATGTTTATACACTTGTTAGATTTTAACTTACTAAAAATAATGCTTTAAGATCATTTTAAGATAATTCTTGTTTACTTAAGTATTAAGATTATATTAGAGTATACATAGAAGGGTAAACCTTATTGTTTAAAATTACTGACTTTTTCTGGAATAGATGAAAAGTCTAATTTGGAAGGATACATGCACCCTGATTTACACAGCAGCACTATTTATAGTAACCTAAATGACCACTGGCAGAGGGATGGATACAGATGTGGCGTATATATGTGTTTGTGCGTGTGTTATATATATGTACACACATAGATGTGTACACACACACACACACACACACACACAATGGAATATTACTTGGCCACAGAAGAGTGAAACAGTGCCATCTGCAGCAACATGGACGGATCTAGAGTCTATCACACTAAGTCAGACAAAGACAAATATCATGATATTGCTCATATGCGGAATCTATGAAAAT
>NW_011405489.1:0-843 GCF_000754665.1 Bison bison bison | reverse complement strand
TAGCCATTCCCTTCTCCAGAGGATCCCCCTACCCAGAGATCAAACCTGGGTGTCCCAAAGTGCAGGCAGATTCTTTAGCTTTTGAGCCACCAGAGAAGCCCCAAGACAAGGATGTGAAAGTAGTCATTCAGTCGTGTCCGACTCTTTGTGACCCCGAGGATGGGAGCCCGCCAGGCTCCTCTGCCCATGGAATTCTCCAGACAAGTATGCTGGGGTGGGTTGCCACGTATAAAGATGATAGTAAAAAATATATAAATGCTAAAAACTTAGTGGCATTGCCGACTCAGTGGACATGAGTTTGATCAAGCTCCGGGAGTTGGTGATGGACAGGGAAGCCTGGCGTGCTGTGGTCCATGTGGTCACAAAGATATGGGCAGAGCTGAGCTACTGAACTGAACACTTAGTGACTGGTGCAGAGTAAGAGTTAAATAAACAGCTGTAATAATTATTATTATTAATTGGTGTTAGTTTTATCATAATTAATTATTATTATTAATAATGAAAGCAAAGCAACAGTATGTTGTATGATTTATTTTTGTCTCTGCAACTGCCTTGAGCCAGTTACATGCACTAGCCCATCTAATAGCTGTTTCTGGATTGGATAAGTAAAAATGCTAACCATACCATGAAGAAAACTTGTATTACACTAAGTAAAATATGAGAAGATGATAATGAGTGAAGTCAAGTCTTAATTAATGTCATGTCGTTGTTGTTATTTAGTCACTAAGTCGTTTCCCACTCTCTTGCAACCCCCTGAACTGTAGCTTACCAGGCTCTTCTATCCATGGGATTCTCCAGGCAAGAACATTGGAGTGGGTTGCCATTTCCTTCTCCAGGGGCCTG
>NW_011405488.1:0-1021 GCF_000754665.1 Bison bison bison | reverse complement strand
GTGTGTGTGTGTGTGTGTGTGTTCATGTATATATAGCATATGTAATAATTTATGCTGTAATGTATATATATGCTACATAGATTATTTATCTGCGCTATGTACACTAGGCAAAGAGTACAGATAGTCTGGTGACTCCAACATAAGAGAATATGAAATGTTAAGGAGCTAAAAGATGTTTAATATGCTAGCGAGTAGAGTTTGAGAGGAAGATGGTACAAGCTGAGGCTAGAAGGCCTCCAAATGTTGCCTACGGTATAACTCCAGTAGCCCATTCACGTGGACTGTGTCACCCAGGTGAAAGAAGTAGTGATCTTAGGGTAGAAACAGTGAGGATGGAAAAAAGTGTAATGAAACAAAAAAATATTTAGGAGGAAAATTAAATAAGACAGTGATTGTATATGAAGAGTGAAAGAAATGGAAAGAAGATAATTGGCTTGATCAGTTGGATACATAGATGGTATCACCCTTAACTACAATGAGAAATATTGAAGGAAAGAAATGTTTTCAGGTGAAATAGCTTTCTTATGGTGGTTTCAACTTGCTGACTTAGAAATCTAAACATATTTCTAGCAGACAGTTGGATAGGCAGATCTACAATCCAGAAGAGGAATCTATATCAGATATATGTTTTGCATAGATGATAATTGAAGCCATGGGAATTAGAAAAGGCTGAAAGGAAGATTAGTCTTTTTTTCTGATTTTGGATGGGAGTATAGTTATATAATTTTATATTTATAATTATTAGAGGGCATTTACAGGAGTATATTTATAACTTAATTTGGTAATCCACATTTTAGCTTAATATCCATGCGATTTATTCAGAGTATATAGACAGAAATATAGACACTACAAATAAGCAGAAAACACCCAGGTTTTGTTGTATATATTTATATTTTCCACAGTGAATGTGTAAAGATTTTTATAAGCAGAGACAAGTAGATGCTATTGAATATCTTTCTAATTTATATAGGGACATATTTAATAATTGGCTCATTTTTGATAGCTGAAACAGCATTTGTTT
>NW_011405487.1:0-846 GCF_000754665.1 Bison bison bison | reverse complement strand
TTGTTTTTTTTTTTTTTTTTTTTGGATGACAAGGTGGCAGGGAAGGATTGGAGGATAACTTCCTATTAACACTATTAGCAATCAATCTGTAGCAATATTCTGGAGGGCTTAATATGTGGCAGCTACAATGCTAAATGTGTCACACAGATTATTAATTTAATTTTCAGAATAATGCTATGATGTAAATACTGCTATTGTCCTCACTTATGAAAAGGGGACACTGACGCTTATTTGACTTGAGTAGTCAGTAATCCAAGTAAGGGACTGGAAGCAGATAGGATGCTCTCTGTTATTTAGCATTTTCTTGAGTACCTTATTGGTGCATATTCTTCAATCCTAGAGTCTGAGGGGGCTGTAAAACTAGTTTATAATCTAAGGTGGTTGGAACTCCAGCAGAACATATTAATTTTTTTTCAAAATTTATTAAAATATATTGCATGAAGGATCTTGTGGAGCTTAATTTAGCAGAAGGTCAAAAGCTGAATTAGAGTGAGTAAAGATGGTGAGGAGGCATTAGGTAGAAAGAAATTGCGGTGGCTCAGGCTTATGCTGATGATATTTCAGTCATAAGCCCTTCAGGCTTGGAAGGGGTGTTGGCAGGAAAGTTTTTTTTACATGAAATGTTGATTCTCTTCAAAACAGAAGACTGTGCACATGTAATGTGAACCCAAACTACTGCTTTGAAATGCCTCTAAAGTAAAAGCAGTGACTTTATAATCACAACAAGACAACCGTACATCACACCACAGAATTGATCCAAATGATGAAGTAATTTTCAAAAAACAGCACAACTAAAGCTTGGCTTGGAAACATTTTCTGATGTGAATGAATAATTGTTTCAAATTT
>NW_011405486.1:0-892 GCF_000754665.1 Bison bison bison | reverse complement strand
TCCTCCTCCTCTTAGAGGGTGTAACCCAAAAGGAGAAAAGTTTTACCTACATTTTTGCCATTATAAATCAATATTGGTCAAGTGAGAAATCTGAATTGATTTAAGTCAAAAAACCACTGGGACCCTAAGCGTGAATGTACTGCTAAAGCCAGTTGACTTTTCCTCCACTGTCCTAAATCTGCTCAGAGGGAACAGTCCTTCACCAGCTCTCAGGATAAGACTCTGGACAGTCCCCAGGACTTTTCTGGACATTCAGGAAGACAGAAATCTCTAAATCCCCTACCCTCCCATCCCATACTGTTGCAGAGTTAAATTAAACCTATGTTCTGTAAAGTGTAAATCCTAGCCAACTTCTTTTCCACAAACTTAATTTCCCATTTACTTCTTTCTGTTAATAACAATTTTTCAGGATTATTGGGGGTTACTAAGGAGGAAAGTTCCCACTTGATACTTAATAACTAAAGACTCCTGTTCTCTGGCCAGGGAAGTGGCTAAGGCCAACTCTCTCTTGCGGGTATTTACGCAGGTTCTTTAGAAACTCACTCCCCTAAGGTCCCTCTACTTGCGGCTTCCCTAATGTCTCTCCTTTGCTAGCCACTCCCCTCCCTTCTCAGCTTCCATCCCTGGAATATACACTGCAGTGTCTTATTGAGGGGTTCCCTACCCTCTGGCATGATTCCTTCTTTAAATGATCATAGGTAAACATTCCATGGGGTCACAAAGAGTCGGACACGACTGCGTGACTGAACTGAACTGAACAGGTAAACGTTTCTATCCTAGGTTCCCCAACACATCACATCCTTAGCATTCACACATTTTTAAGATGCCACCAATTAGAAATACAGTCACTCCCTTAGAGGATCAGCTGTCTGTTTCATGAGTCACAGTCTAC
>NW_011405485.1:0-890 GCF_000754665.1 Bison bison bison | reverse complement strand
TTTTCCTTCAGAGTAGAATATAAGCCTTAAGCTCTTGGGTTTACTTTAAAGGAACCGGTAGTATTTGAAGCAAAGTCTTAGGGAAGTTCAAACCTATAGCTACTCTCAAAAAACAAAACACAGAGATGGGAAGAGGGCTTATTGGGAAAGAATTAAGGGGAGGTTCATGAGAGTGCAGAAAGTAAACTATCAGCCCATTAGTTTAAAAGAGAGAACCAGGGATATAAATAGCTAAGAAGAACCATACTGGTTTCAGAGAATCCTACAACATTGTGCTCAAAAACTTCCCACGCAAAGGTGACCAAATTTAAGTGAATCAGACTGTGGAGCGATTTATGTCAGGTAATGTCAAAAACATTGGAGCAGTCAGCTGGTGGGTGGTGGACCCTAACACTGATTGTGATCAGGAAGTGAGATGGTCAACGAGAATTTTGCTAAGACCACTGTCTTCCCAGTCCCAGGCGACAGTGAGCATGGCAAAGGCTGTTGTGCCCAGGATGGTGGTAGATATTTTTAGTAAAGATAGCCCAGTCTGTCATAAAGAAAGAACAAGAGTAAGCTCTATCCAAATGGATTAAAATTATGAAACATGCTATAAGAAAGGGAAGGGTGATACATACCCAGGAAAAGTAGCAGGCAGCAGGAACTGCCAGTAAGAGGGTGCTGACATCAGATTTAACAGGCGAAGACTCCAAAGGAGCTACTACAAATACATTTCAAAGTACTAAATGGAAGATGGCGGAGGAGTAGGACAGGGAGAACATTTTCTCCCCTACAAATTCATCAGAAGAGCATTTAAACGTCGAGTAAATTCCACAAAACAACTTCTGAATGCCGGCAGAGGACATCAGGCACCCAGAAAACAATCCAACTCTTCGAAAGGAGGTAGG
>NW_011405484.1:0-1028 GCF_000754665.1 Bison bison bison | reverse complement strand
CCCTGGTAACCACTCTCTACTCTCTGTTTCTATGACTTGTGGTTGCCCAAATCTACCCATTGTAAAAGTCATCAGAATTGGTCCATGACAAGCATGTGGTAAATAACCTCTGAACCCTTAAAACATCCTGCCTGAGAAAGTGGTCTTTGCTTACCTGAGACTTGAGCCTTGCCAGGTATCTTATGCTGACCATATGATACATGATGAATACCTGGTTTCTATGCTTTTAGGCTAAGGTGTATCAGAACTCTAAAAGCAGAGCTTGAAGATTATGAAGCTAAGTTCATTCATGTGAGTGCTCTATGCTTACATGATTGATTTCCAATAAAAACCTGGACACCGAGGTTCCAGTGAGCTTCCTTGGCTGGCAGCACTGTGCACTTGTTATCACACATTATGGCTGAGAGAATTAAGCTGCATCCATATGACTGTACTAGGAATCTCATATCTGGTTTTTTCTAGACTCATTTATCTTTTTCTTTTGCTAATTTCAGTCTTTATTCTTTAAATGTAATCAATTGTGCACGTGAGCTTATCCAGGTCCTTCTGCTAAGTGATCAAACCTGACAAGTCATGGGGATCATCCAAAACAGCTAGACATATGTAACAATGGAATAGAATTGAGAGTCTAGAAATGAATCTTAATTCTTGTGTCAATTGACTTTTTTATGAGGGTTTCAAGACAATTCAATGAAGAAACAATCATCTTTTTAACAAATAGAATTGAGAAAATTGGAAGACCACATGCAAAAGACAAAATTTAGACTCCTATGTTAGATCAAAGAGATAAGTGTCAGAGTTAAAACTAAAATCTCTTAAGATGAAAACACAAGAGTAAACCTTCATGATCTTGAATCACGAGAAGTTTTTAGATACAACACCAAAAGCAAAAGCGACAAAAAAGAAGTTCATCAAAATGTAAAACTTATACTTTAAAAGATAAATATAAAGTGTCTAACACATCAAATCATATATCTAACAAGCATAAACTCAAGAGATGGGGTATTTCAGACTGGAGCTGGAACCTA
>NW_011405483.1:0-896 GCF_000754665.1 Bison bison bison | reverse complement strand
TGCTGATTTGATGCATGGGGTTCACGTTTCTCTTATGGGGTTTCCACATCTTTTCCTCACATGGGCTTTGCCTTTATCACCTCTCCTACTTCATTCACCATGATCTGCGCTTCTGCCTGGTCCATCTAAATCCCCCCAGTCTCATCTCTTCCATCTCCTAATTCTTTCCTCTTGACATCTCTACTCACTTCCTTCTGCCAAGAACCAATCCTCAGCTCTTAACTACCATTCTCACCAAGGAAAAATGGCTTGCAGACTTCAGCAGCATTTGGCAAAACAAACTCATTCCAACCTAATGGTACAGAGAAGCAAGCTTCAAACTCTTTCAGATACACAATTCTGTGGTCAGTGAAATTCCCCCCAGAATCTAACTATTTGGGACTAGAGCACTAAGGGAAGGGTGGATGACTGCGGCATACAAGGGAACTGAAACCCCATTCTTGCCTCAACCCCAGCAGCTCTCCAGATGGCTTTGGGGTGCAGAGATCATCAACCAGTGCCAAAAGCACAATCTAATTATTGGAAGCATTTCACAAGTCAAATCAAACATTCAGAACACCTAAAGTGCTTGAAGAGCACTTAGAAGCCTGCTTTCATAAAGCAGTCACATCAACCATTCATTGTGGAAACAAATATTAAAATGCCTACCATGTGCCAGGCTTTGATTTTAGCACTTGGGCTCCATACATGAAAACAAAGATCCCCTGCCCTTGAGGAGTTACAGTCTAGCCAGGGGAGACATACGTTTAGGAACACAATAATTAATGTGCAAATTATATTATTGATGAGACAGTGATAAGTGCTATGAGGGGTGGGGGGAGCGCGTCATTGCTCTCGAGTCATGGTAGGGGTACCTGGCCTCGAGACGTGTTGAAGAAGGTCTCACGAGGTCTTTC
>NW_011405482.1:0-884 GCF_000754665.1 Bison bison bison | reverse complement strand
AGCAGCAAAAATATTTTTGAAGTCACAATGCTAATTGAAACCTCATGGAGAGCCAGGAGCGCTCTCCATGAGGTTTCAATTAGCATTGTGACTTCAAAAATATTTTTGCTGCTTTCATAGCAGGAATCGATCCCTTTCAAACAGTCAGCTCTGGTTACTAGCGTGTAGACAAGCTGAGAGAGGCCAAGCCACATCAGGATGACCTGGAGTCCCCCAGCCCCTTGGGCAGGGCTGAAAGAAGGGTGAGGGGTGCAGACCCAGAGGCTCTTGGACGGACGGGCTGAAAGACGCACCCAGCGTGGGCCTCTGCTGGAAACCCAGCTCCGCGCTTGCCTGCTGGATGACATCGGCATTTCACTGAACCTCTCAGTCCGGCAGTTTCCCGTTCTAAAATGGTGCCTCCCTGCGCTGGCATAAAGGCGAGAGAATGTACTGGAGCCACAGAGCACAACGCCGGGTCTATCGGCAGCACTCAAACCAGGTCTCTGACGCTGAGCCCTGTATACGGGTCCTCGTGACTGGAGACGGCGTGTTCCAGCCCCGGAGACAGTGGTCTGCTTAGCTTCCGGGGAACCTGGGAGAAGGCTCCACTTAGGGTCGGGAGCAGCAGACCACATTCCTCCTCTCTCCTTCCTTCCCCCACCTCCTCCAGGAAGCTTTCACCGACCTCTCCTTTGCCATACTAAGGTAGATCTTTATGGCCCCAAACTTGCCTAGGTACTTGAGTCCCTGTTACAAACTCAGACTCTTGGAAGCAGCCTCCTTCCTGAATCGGGATCTGCAGGGCAGGGTTTCTCTGCCTCGGCACTCCTGACACTTTGGGGTTTTTTTGGCTGCAATGGGCCTTCATTGCAGCACACAAGCTTTCTCTCTAGTTGTGGCTT
>NW_011405481.1:0-957 GCF_000754665.1 Bison bison bison | reverse complement strand
CACCCCCAGCCCCCTGCTCCCCTCACCTCAAGTTCATCCCTGTGCACACTTGGTATCTTACTCATTTACTTGTTTGAGTTCTAGGACATGCCACCTGGAGTCTCTGTGGCATTTGGAGTCTGATTAGGTAGGGCTCGGATGGGACCTGAAAGTCTGCATTTTTAGCTTCCAGGCAATGAAGATGCTGCTGGTCTACAGGCCACACTTGGATTTTGATGTTGAACCTTCATGACAATCTTTGAGCTGAGGGAGACCAGCTCAGAGAAGGTAAGTGACTTCTCAGGTAAATGAATGGTCAGCTAAGTGACATCCCCAGGGTCACAAGGCAGGTGTGTGATGGAGCCAGGATTTGAA
Source organism: Bison bison bison (assembly GCF_000754665.1). Classification (NCBI taxonomy): domain Eukaryota; kingdom Metazoa; phylum Chordata; class Mammalia; order Artiodactyla; family Bovidae; genus Bison; species Bison bison. The sequence continues at coordinate 603 of NW_011405481.1, read as the reverse complement.
TACCCATCTCCCTGATTCAAATCTCCCAGTCTTAACGATGCCATCCTGTAACTATATGGATGATTTTTCTAAATTTTTCCTTAGAGTCAATTTGGCATCATTGTCTTATTAATTAATTAAAAACTGGTTATAAGATGATTTTCCCTCCCCCAAAGACTCGACTATGAAATCAGAACTTAAGCTGTTCTGATTGGATTCAGAGGTAAGGGAATGTCCAAGTGGCTTTGGAAGGAGGGTCAATGCTGAACATCTATCATATAAGTTCTCACTGTCAACAGCTCAGGAGAAACCAAAAGGCCTAAATTGCAGTCGTCTTACAGTAAAAATTCAACCCAGAGTCTGTACTGTAGGAGCCACGCAGACTTGAAAGGACTGCTATTATCTTGATGAGCAGTTTCAACCTGGTGTGAGACCTTGAGAGAGAGAGCTCTCACCCGTATGACACACGAACCTCAGCAAAGCTGCAGCCTTTTCCTGGTTCCTGGCTGCTTTGCCCCCAAGTGCTGCACACTGACCACACCAGACAGGATCCAAATCTGGAGTCAGCCTCTCATGGTCACCAGGAGAGATGAGTGCATGTGTCCTTGTCTTAGGAGAAATTAC
>NW_011405480.1:0-862 GCF_000754665.1 Bison bison bison | reverse complement strand
TTGCTGCATCTGTCTAAGTCATAATGACCAGAAAGCAGGAACAACAGTCATTTCTGGACTTAAACTTAAGGCACAAGATACTTTAGGTTACTTCAGCACAACTGAACTCATGGGGGAGGCAGGAATCCTGAAGGACTGACCCTTGATTCAAGCCAGGAAAGGTGGAGAGTGAGACATAGATACTCAGGAACAATTCAGCCCAGTGGCTTGTTGAAAACACAGAAAAGGAAGAAATTCTTTTTTTGTTTGTTTGTTTTTTGAGTTTTCCAGACATCACTGGCCTAACACAGGACGTGATGTGATCCAGATGTAGGAAGGTGGGTGCCAGAAGTAATAGCAGACCCTCAGAATCACATGCTGGCATCACAGGCCTGACAGTAACAGAGCTCTTACTCTTTGTGGGAAAAGTATCCTATGACTGAATAACGCAGTGTAAAAACAGATGTAAGAAAAGTTGTAATAGAACATACAAAATCAGGAATAATGAATGAAACTCAGGGGGGAAATAATAAGAACAAAAAGCCTATCCCAGTTTGGGCCTCACCTTCTGATAACAAACCACTTTCTGAACAGTTTACTGTTCTCTGAACCGAAAAACGAACCTGACTTAGAAAAATTTTAAGGAAGTTCAAGTAGTATACAGAGTGGACAGTAGTCTAAAAATTGTCTCCCTGGATCCATGTACACAGCCTTTGTAAATGAAGCTTTCTAAAATTCAATTCCAGTTTTTAATTCTACATTTATGCAAACATTTGGAAGCATTTTATTAGATACTGTCAGAGAAGGCAATGGCAACCCACTCCAGCACTCTTGCCTGGAAAATCCCATGGACAGAGGAGCCTGGTAGGCTGCAGTCCATGGG
>NW_011405479.1:0-1003 GCF_000754665.1 Bison bison bison | reverse complement strand
TTTTTTTTTTTTTTTTACTATATAGACTGCTATGGAGGGCATGACATTATGATGAGGAAGAGGAATAACCAATTGCCTGAAAGTAAAACAAGTGAAAAATAGTTTTTCAAATGAATTCTTCTTATCCAGTGTGAAGATGAAAACATTTGCTGGCCTAATGGGATCTAAAGCACATTCATAACTGACATTGGATGAAGGGCATTTTTGGTGGGTTGGAGGCGATTTCGTTTCGGACACTTTCTTCCCCTTTTTAAAAAATTGGAGTATAGCTGCTTTACAATAATTGGGGCAATAATGTATCACTCACTTTTGGAAGCATGTTGGGGCAGAGCTGTGGTCAACAAGGAGTATGCCAGAGAACAGAGTCCTTGGAAAAACAAATCTCTTTTTTAAGGCTATTTGCATGTTTAGAAAGTCTAGCTGTCATTACACTCATTCCTGAGGAAATCAAATAAGACAACCTCTCAATGTACTCTTTAATTCACTCACCAAGACACCCTGGAAGAGGCTGAAGGGAATCCCTTGGTCTGCAGAGCACAGGAAATCACAGCATAGAAGAAGCAAATCGATTCTACCCAACAGGAAGTCTTCAGGTGCTGTTTCAAGATTTTGTAACAGATGAGTTCTGTGATGAGTTTAGGATAGATGCAAGATCCTCTTGACAAAGAAGTAATTTCTGGAGGTCTTGGGACACTCATCCACCAGTTGGACTGCTCTGCTTGCCTTTAATTTCTCGACAGGTCCATCCATAGGATACACCACATGCTAAGAAGTTAAGAAGAATTTGTGATTCTGACAAGAAATAGAGGGAGTTGAAAGAGCTTGTTGGATCTTTAATCCATTTTGAGTTTATTTTGTGTATGGTGTTAGAAAGTGGTCCAGTTTCATTCTTTTACAAGTGGTTGACCAGATTTCCCAGCACCACTTGTTAAAGAGATTGTCTTTAATCCATTGTATATTCTTGCCTCCTTTGTCGAAGATAAGGTGTCCATATGTGCGTGGA
>NW_011405478.1:0-961 GCF_000754665.1 Bison bison bison | reverse complement strand
AAGCTGAAACTCCAGTACTTTGGGCACCTCATGCGAAGAGTTGACTCATTGGAAAAGACTCTGTTGCTGGGAGGGATTCCGGGCAGGAGGAGAAGGGGATGACAGAGGATGAGATGGCTGGATGGCATCACCGACTCAATGGACATGAGTTTGAGTGAACTCCGGAAGTTGGTGATGGACAGGGAGGCCTGGTGTTCTGCAATTCATCGCAAAGAGTCAGACATGACTGAGTGACTGAACTGAACTGAACTGAATTCCTGCCCACATGGGTTATAACTTACATGTAAATAACAAATTACAAGGTACAGAATACTGGAGTCCTTAGAGGAAACTCAGAGGGGAAACTCTTTCCTGGGCAGGAGACTTCGGACACATGTGACCCTGCAGCCTGGAATCAGCCTTGACCACTGGCTTGAGGTGGAGCCCAGAGGAGGGCAGGCGGGGGCTGTGTGAGAGGAGGGGGTGGCAGGCGCTGCTGAGAGTCTGAGTTTGGAGAACTTCGGGGCTTGGGGACAGAAGCTGGGCTGCAGGAGGCCCAGAGCCGGGTGGCCGGTGCAGCGGAGGCATCGGCTGAGCCCCGGGGCTGCCTCTCCGCAGGTGTGAGCCCACAGCACGGCGGAGCCCCAGGCCCACCGGGAGCAGCAGTGTGGGGTCGGGGGCCTGCGTCTGAGCATTTTGGGGATGCCCCCGCCTCTTAGGGTCTGTCTGGCACCCGCTCCTCTGTGAGGGACACTGGCCCACGCCCACAGGGAGGGGCCCTGGTCCCCGGGGAGCTGCTCAGGCCAGGCCAGCCCGAGTGGGCACCCGCGTGCACCTGCGTCTCCGCCTCTGCATGTGACGCCTGCTCCCCAGGTGCCCGCGAGGCTCCCGCTGAGCAGGGTGCAGGTCTCAGAGGTGTGGCTGTGAGTGGCTGACACCGGAAGCCGTTTTGTCCCCATCGGAGAATGAGGGGTAGTGACTT
>NW_011405477.1:0-893 GCF_000754665.1 Bison bison bison | reverse complement strand
GTGAAGGCCAGCTAAGCTTCTCTGACCACACGGGTGGACATCCAAGTACTTCAATTATTTCCAAACAGGGTTTTAAGGCCATCACAGCCTTGCTCTGATCCAGCCTCATTTGCGCTTCTCCTGTTTCCTTAACTGGAGGCTCCCTGAGCGAGTAGGAACCATCTTGCCCTGTTCCTCTCCACCTGAGCATCCAGCACCATGGCTTCCTCCTGCCAAAAGCACAGTGTTCAGTGCCTGGAGATCGAGGGCAAACTTTTCTTTTTAACAGATGAGGGAACCAGTCAATGCACAAGAGTTACACAGTGAGGGCAAATTCTTTAGTTGCATTCCTTAAAACTCATGTGGTTTTATTACACAGAGTGCCAGTCTCACTCCTGAGTGAAAAGTATACATTGTGGTTTCTTATCCTTTACTCACTAGGTTGTGTCTGATTCTTTTGTGACCCCATGGATTGCAGCCTGCCAGTCTCCTCTGTCCAAGGGGTTTCCCAGGCAGGAATACTAGAGTGGGTTGCCATTTCCTTCTCCAGGGGATTTTCCTGACCCAGGGATCAAACTCGTGTCCCCTGCATCGGCAAGCAGGTTCTTTACTGCTGAGCCACCAGGGAAGCGCTAAATTAAGAATTTAAGTTTAAAGCTTCACATCTAAAAATGGGTTGTGAAGTTATCCATCTGGAAGTTGAAGACTTCAGTTATAGCCATGTATTATTACTAGCTGAGTGAGTGAGTGAAGCTGCTCAGTCATGTCTGACTCTTTGCAACCCCGTGGGCTATAGCCTACCATGCTCCTCCATCCATGGGATTTTCCAGGCAAGAGTACTGGAGTGGGTTACCATTTCCTTCTCCAATTACTAGGTAGCTGAACATAAAATATTTACTTTCTTATAAAAAGAC
>NW_011405476.1:0-867 GCF_000754665.1 Bison bison bison | reverse complement strand
GATCCCTGGGTTGGGAAGATCCCCTGGAGAAGGTAAAGGTCACCCACTCCAGTATTCTGGCCTGGAGAATTTCATGGACTGTATAGTCCATGGGGTCGCAAAGAGTGGGACACCACTGAGCGACTTTCACTTTACTTCACTTCTTTGCAGGCTCCCAGGAAAACATTTGCTTAGACCCAACAGCGGTGAGCCCGGAGGGATGTCAGAGATTCCCTGCAAAAAGGTTGAGCCTGGCTTCGGAGCTGATGGGTGTGTTTGCAGGCGGGGAAGGGCGGGGCGGGTGGAAAGTCCCACAGCCCGGAGGTCCCAGGGGGCAGTTTAGGAACAAAGAAATGCAAAACAGTTTGAGCAGGTCTCTAATAGAGTCCCTAAGAGGCCACTGGAGCCCTCAGAAAGGCAGAGTCCAGAACAGACCCACCTTCGCTTACCCTCTAGGAGTCTCAGTTTTAACCTCTGTAAACTGGATCTGAACAGAACCTCCGGAAGGGGCCAAGCTCCTCCCTGAGACCTAGACACAGTTCTGTGATCTTAGGCACCAGCGCTGGCCCGCCCATTCCCACCATGCAACCTGCCAGACCTCCCTATACTCAGCTGTCCAATCATTCAGAGAAGCGATACCCCTTCCTAAAGCTGTTCCAGAAAATTCCATGCAACAATATCCCTGCTGCGTGTAGCTGGACTACCTAACCCTGAGCTGTTTGCAGTAATCCTGGATCCTGAGACAAAAGGAGAAATCGACAATAACTGGTCCTATCTTTAAAAAATCGGATGCTGGCACTTCTCTGGTGGTGCAATGGCTAAGACTGCTGCTGCTGCTAAGTCGCTTCAGTCGTGTCCGACTCTGTGCGACCCCATAGACGGCAGCCC
>NW_011405475.1:0-890 GCF_000754665.1 Bison bison bison | reverse complement strand
GTCATCTGAGTTAAATTCACCCATTCCAGTCCATTTTAGTTCGCTGATTCCTAAAATGTCAACATTAACTCTTGCCATCTCCTATTTGACCACTTCCAGTTTGTCTTGATTCTAACATGGACCTAACATTCCAGGTTCCTATGCAATATTGCTCTTTATAGCATTGGACTTTAGTTCCATCACCAGTCACATCCACAACTGGGTGTTGTCTTTGGTTTGGCTCTATCTCTTCAGTCTTTCATGAATTAGTTCTCCACTGATCTCCACCAGCATATTGGGCACCTACCGACCTGGAAAGTTCATCTTTCAGTGTCCTATCTTTTTGCCTTTTCATACTGTTCATGGGGTTTCTCAAGGCAAGAATACTGAACTGGTTTGCCAGTCGCTTCTCCAGTGGACCACATGTTGTCAGAATTCTCCACCATGACCCATCCGTCTTGGGTGGCACTACAGGGCATGGCTCATAATTTCATTGAGTTAGATAAGGCTGTGGCCCATGTGATCAGATTGGTCAGTTTTCTGTGATTGTTGTTTTCAGTCTGTCTGACCTCTGATGGAGAAGGATAAGAAGCTTATGGAAGCTTCCTGATAGAAGAGACTGACTAAGGGGGAAACTGGGTGGGCAGGGCCATGCTCAGTAAATCTTTAATCCAATTGTCTGTTTAAGGGCAGGGCTGTGTGTTCCCTCCCCCTTATTTGACCTGAGGCCAAACTATGGTGGAAGTGATTAAGATAATGGTGACCTGCTTCAAAATGTCCCATGCAGGCACTGCTATACTCAGTGCCCCCAACCCTGCAGCAAGCCACCACTGACCCATGCCTCTTTTGAGATATTCTATTACCTCCTGGCTATGTTTTCCAGCATGTACCCCAACAAAGCACAAAGGGAA
>NW_011405474.1:0-916 GCF_000754665.1 Bison bison bison | reverse complement strand
CTGCGTGTGACAGTGACATTTCCCCCCTTCATCTTTGGGGAATCTCCCGATCAAGGGCCAATACCCTTTGTTTGCCAGTCTCTGAAGTCTTCATCACTTATTTTAAAAGGGCAAGAGTAATTTGGAAAAGGAAAGGCGCGACTGTCTTATGATTCGGGAGAGTTCTTTCTCTTGATCATGGATATCTCTGCACAAAAAATCTCCAGTCATCACACAACAAAGAAGATGCATCAACTATTGGATTTGGTTCTGGAAATTCTCTAAGGCACAAGGTGGACTGACTGAAAATTCACTGTGGAAAGTAATCCTTGTAGAGGCTTATGGTGATGAGAAACAGAAGTTTGAATGTGTAATATCTCATAGACTTCTGGTTGAAAAATTACAATAAATGGGATAATGATATAAATGTCTAATATTCATTTTTATTATCAGGCCATTTTTTTCTTGAACTTGAGCATTAATTTATTCTCATACTTACCATCTCATGGCCCCAAATACTATAAATATTGAAATTATATTCATAGCAAATTATCCGCAAGTGTTTCTTCCAATTTCTATAATGTAGCAATTACTTTGCAGGTATTAATTGCTGTCACATTTTTGATCTATACTCTAGCTTTGTCTTCTTGAGGAAATTATTGTGTTTTATAGTCTAAATTTCTTAGATTTAGGACTTTCAAAGTATAGGTTCTGTTCACATTTAATTTTGTCTCATCCATAAAACATGAATGAATTGGCTAATAAAACAACACAATTATTTTATGTCATGGAATATAAGTTTTTGTTTATGAATTTGCTGAATTGCCCCAGTAGTTCACCATATGAAAGGATTCTCACTTTTCACTTTGGTCCAGTTTACAGAGAAATAAAATTTATAGGATAGCAGACATCATGGGGTAGGGGTGCTTTTTTGTGG
>NW_011405473.1:0-1111 GCF_000754665.1 Bison bison bison | reverse complement strand
GTGGGCTGCGGTCTGTGGGGTCGCACAGAGTCGGACACGACTGAAGCGACTTAGCAGCAGCAGCAGCACGTTGAGACGGAGGCTGATGTGGCCCCAGAGACCAGGCCTTCCCCTGCTTGTTTCTCCAATACACAGCTGCTCTAACCCCAGCAGTCCTCCAAGCGCCCAACCTCAGGGCCTTTGCAACTTGATGCTCCCTCTGCCTGGAACGTGTTCTGAAGATTCCTGCGAAACCAAATGCTTCTCCTTCAGAACTCAGCTGGAACATAAACTCCCCCTAGGTGTCCGCCTCACCTCGGCTGAAATCCCTACCCCACTTCACGACCACCCTGCTAGGTCCATCTCATTTCCTTGTTCCACTCTCTTCAGAGCAGCAATCACATTCAGAAATCATCCCTTTAGAGGCACTGCTGTTCTGGTTTATTTCCCACTTCCTGCCCTAAATTCCAGAGCAGGGGCATTAGAGCCTTGTGCCTGGCACACAGTAGGTCCCCAGTCCACGTTCATCAGAGGTCAGAATTCCTCCCAAGATAGCCAGAAAAATAACGCTGAGTTTCTGGCCACATCCTTAGAAACAGGGCTGGACCTTGGAGTTGGGTCACTGACCTCTCATTCCAAGCAGCCTTGGCCTGGATTAACCAGGGTGCTGACCAAGGACCGTCTGTCTCTGAAACCAGGCCTCAGAATACCCAATGCAGCATTCTCTGAACTGCCCGAAGCCTTGTTTGTAAGCTCAAGCCCGAGATCACATACTTAGTGGCTATTTTGGTCTCTGGCAGCTTCAGGTAGAATTCAGAAAATCTGAGATCTTGCCTGGGCTGGCATGGTAGTGGGCAGCAGTCTGGCTTAACTCAGTCCTTGCAATGGGCAGCAGAGCATCAGCTCAGGGGCTTCCAGGTTGCCTTCCATCAGCTGAGAGTTGGTGTGGCTGACTCTGTAAACATCCGGTACCTTAATCTTCTGGAATGGAAAAATGAAGACCCGCCCTTTATCATCTAGGATCCTGGGGAAGTGGCCAGTGCTTGTTGAAATGGAAAAATTAGGCAGTTCTTGCTTTGGATCTCAGCTGAGTCATGACATCCGTACCAGGGTGTCTGACCTTTTTTTTTTT
>NW_011405472.1:0-923 GCF_000754665.1 Bison bison bison | reverse complement strand
AAAAGCTTGCTTCTCTGATTTATTTTTGCACATTCTTCCACTAATCTCTTGCTACATAAACTACATGCCAAAACTAGATAACTTGAGAAGGACCACTGACCAAGTATGCTCAGTCATGTCTTACTCTTTGTGACCCCATGGATGATAGCTTGCCAGGCTCCTCTGCCCAAATTTCCCATGCAAGAATATTGGAGTGGGTTGCCATTTTCTACTTCAGAGGCTCTTCCCAACCCAGGGATCGAACTCACATCTTCTGTTAGGCAGTCAGATTCTTTTCTGCTGAGCCGCCTGGGAAACCCTTGAATATACATGCATTTATATATATTCAAAAGCATGTTTCTCTGATTTTTTTTGCACACTGTTCTAGTTATCTCTTCCTACATAAGCTGTATTTCAAAACTAAATAACTTAAGAGAATGGCCACTGACTCCTTATTTTGTTCTTTCCCGTGTTTACTGAGGTTGCATGAAATATTCAGTGGAAAGACTGGCTAGGTTGCAAGTACTTTAATAATTGACATTAGATGAGAATGTCTAGAAAGATGAACCCAAATTCTCCCCTTTCAGTTCATGTAATCTCAGAATGTGCCACACTGCTTAATCAGATGGCTAGTTGTAATAGTAATTCATGGCTTTCACATACTGTCTTCTTCAAGACAAGACCCAGAAGTGACTTATAATATTTCCACTAATTTTGTTTGTCAAAACAGGTGAAGTGTGGCAAAAATTCAAAGAAGGATAAATATGCAATATAGAGGAACATTGAATATGTTTCAATGAAGAAAAGAAGGCTGATGAATAACAGCAACAAAAACAAACAAACAAAAAGCATGTTGCATATTTTTGTTTAAAAGGAGGCTGAGTCATCCCAGTGCACCAGTCCCAAGCATCCAGTATCGTGCAGGGATGGTACGGGGAGGGAGG
>NW_011405471.1:0-891 GCF_000754665.1 Bison bison bison | reverse complement strand
AGTCAGTGATGCCATCCAGCCATCTCATCCTCTGTCATCCCCTTCTCCTCCTGCCCCCAATCCCTCCCAGCATCAGAGTCTTTTCCAATGAGTCAACTCTTCACATGAGGTACGCCCACATTTAAAACTGACTACTGCAGATTTGAAGCCTTTGATTGCTTAAAAAAGCAATCCTAATCCCAGTTCTAAAAAAAAGTTGACTACTGAGGCAGAGTCGGCTCTTGTTAAAATAGATGAGGCTTTAAATGATTAGTTAATTAGGATTAATATTACCAGAGGATGGGATTTAATTATTCTCGCCATAGAACATACACCACAGGATACTTGTGGCAAAAAGGCCCATTGTAATGGCTCCATCTACCAGTGACCCCAAGAAAAATAGTTTTATCTTATCTCAGCTTGGTGACACAATTAATTATAAAAGGTAGAAAAAAAAATGTGGAACTTTTTGGAAAAGAAGTAACAAATATAGTGATTCCATTCAATAAAGATCAATTGCAATTTCTTTTACAAAATAGTGATGATTGGCAAGTTGCCCTGATAGATTTCCAGGGTCAAATTTTGTTTCATTTGCCCTCAAGCCTCCTTTTGCTTTTTTTTTGAAAACACATCCAGTGATTTTTCCAAAGAAATTTTCTATTCAACCTTTGGAAAGGGCAATTTTAGTTTTCACAGATGATTCCTCTAACGGTAAAGCAGTCACAGTTATTGATAAAATATCCCATGTTCAGGTACCTGAAGAGACATCTGCCCAAAGGGCTGAGTTACGAGCAGTTATTTGGGCTTTTCAACATTTAAGAGACCACACCTTCAATCTTTTTACTGACTCCAGATATATTGTAGGGTTGTTTCCTCATATAGAGACTGCTAATATTCCTGGAAAAGAAAACT
>NW_011405470.1:0-1097 GCF_000754665.1 Bison bison bison | reverse complement strand
AAAGAAAAGACACATCACCATATGGTGTAATTTTTTTCTGTAATACTATTGTGTGGATTTTGAGGTTTGTGCTTGCTCAGTTGTGTCTGACTCTTTGCAACCCTGTGGGCTGTAACCCACCAGGCTTCTCTGTCCATGGGATTATTGAGCAAGAATACTGGAGTGGGTTGCCGTTTCCTACTCCAGGGGATCTTCCTGACCCAGGGATCGAACCTGCATCTCTGCATTCTCTGCAGCTCACTGCATTGGCAGGCAAATTCTTTACCACTGAGCCACCTGGGAAGCCCAATACTGTTGTATCAAGAGCCCAGAGGGAGATATCTAAGCCAGCCAAGGTTTGGATGGGAGGTAGTTCATGAAGGTTTTTATGTTTTCAAAGATTCTTCTTTTTTTAGTGATAAAATTTGATAATGAGTTTGATATCCTTCTAATTAAATTATTTATTTAGGCTGCACACTGTGGCATTTGGGGTCTTAGTTCCCTGACCAGGGATTGAATCTGTGCCTCGTACATTGGAAGCTTGGCGTCTTCACCACTGGACCACCAGGAGGTAAAACGAGCTAAGTGATGAAGGGTGACCAAGATGTTTCACAGGAAAAACATATGTACAGGCATAGAAGTGTGACATGGAACAGGCGCACACCTGTTCCATGGCTCGTGTGCATAAAAGGAGACACACACAGAGAAGGAGAATCTGAAACGTGGCTAGAAGGATATGCAGAAGTAGTGTAGGTGAAGAAAGGGTACAGATTTGAGAGCCACTTGGAAAGTAGATTCAACAGAACTTGGTGACTGATTATATATGAGGAATGTGGGATCCACAAATTTTTAAAAGAGTATCTTTTAGAGTAGTATTAGGTTTACAGTAAAATTAAGAGGAAATAAAGATTTCCCATATATCCTTCCCCCCACATGCATAGCCTTCCCATTACAAACATTCCCCAACTAGAGTGGTACATTTATTATACAGATGAACCTATGTTGACACATTACTATCCAAAGCCTGTAGTTTACATTAGGATTCACTCTTGGTGTACATTCGATGCATTTGGACAAATGCGTAATGGCGTGTACCCATTATTATAGTAACATGTACT
>NW_011405469.1:0-1218 GCF_000754665.1 Bison bison bison | reverse complement strand
CTGAGCAACTAAACAACAACAACAAAGATCAAGATCTGGAGATGCCATTGCACTGCTTCTTTGACAATATGACAGGACATACTCATTTTTATACATTCCAAACTCTTTGAAAGAAGACATAATTATTTTGTTGGGGAGCTAGTTAAAATCCTCCAGCCCCTTAGTTTTGTGGGATAATCAACAGCTAGGACTATTCTTGCCTGGAAAATTCCATGGACAGAGGAGACTGGTGGGCTACAGTCTGTGGGGTCACACAGTTGGACACAACTGAGCAACTGAGAACAGGTATCCATTGAGTTTGGCTGACATTATCTGTTCTTCACATAGATACTTTTGCTCTACATATATCATATTGTTTCTCTTGACATGAGAATAAAACCTATTTAACTGCCAAGCACAGCCCCAACTCTCGCCACATCAGCCCTGCGGCTGGCCCTGGCCTCTCTGGGTCTAATCACAGAGCCAGTGAAGTCACTGTGAGCCCTTCCTGGGTACCAAGGACTGGGCTGACCCTCCCTCTTCCTTCGCAGCCTTGCGGCCTGGGCTGGAAGAGAAGGGCATGGCCTCCCAGCTCCTAGCACGTTCCACCAAACACTTGCAGTCATGGTCACTGCCCCAAGTGTGGAGCCTTGGCCTTATCACCAGCCAATGGGATGCCGGTGGCCTCACAGGGTCAACATGAGTACTTGGTGCCCCAGCTCAAGCTGAACACCCAGCAGGTGCTCGAGAAAGACTCCCTCGGGACCATCACAGCAGGGGCCATACACCATTATCGTGGTGCCACTCTCAATCAAGAGCTTCTCATGGCCGGCCCCCTGTGTCCTCCTACAATGGGTGTAAACTCTTCTTTGCCATGGGGCCAGATTGGTGATGGCCCTGAAAGGAAACAGGGGAGTACTGAGCCCAGAATGAACCCTGTGTGTGCACCTGTGTTCAAGATTCTCAGGCTGTAACAACAGATCCTGACCTAAGACAGGGCTGGGGTTGATTAACAATGTCTGCCGCAGGCCCAGGTCAAGGGAAGGCAGCCCGTATGCTAACATCAGTGAGCTCAGCCTTGGCGCCACTCCCCTCTCCGAGCTCACTGCTTCCTGCTTGAGCTCCTGTTCCCTCCTGCCCTCTCTTCCACCTTTGTCTTTTGTGTTCTTTCTCCTTCACTGCACTGGACCCCCAGGGGCATCAGAGTCACGCCTAAACCTTGGGCACTTTGGGGTCCTG
>NW_011405468.1:0-940 GCF_000754665.1 Bison bison bison | reverse complement strand
GGGGGCAGGAGGAGAAGGGGGTGACAGAGGATGAGACGGCTGGATGGCATCACCGACTCAATGGACGTGAGTCTGAGTGAACTCCGGGAGTTGGTGATGGACAGGGAGGCCTGGCGTGCTGCAATTCATGGGATTGTGAAGACTCAGACACGACTGAGTGCCTGAACTGAACTGAACTGAACTGTGTGTAAGCGCCATAAATTAGCTTTTAGAACTACAACGTTTTTGTTCACTTATAGTAAGAATTATTTAATTTTTGAATGGTTTCTCAGAGTCACTGAAACCCTTGGGAAGTCATTGCTAGGAATAATCTCCCCATCTTCCTCCAAAAAATTTGTAAAATAATTTACTAAATTAGTGTCCTTAGTGGTAGAAAATAAGAAATAAGAAGCTCAGAAGAGTAAACAAAAGAATGCAACCATTGTAAGCCTCTCCCAGAGGAAAAAATTTTTTAAATTTTGGTGTCTGTCCTTTCAGAACTTAAAAAAACAAAAGGCAGACTTATTGAGAGAGAATTCATTTTCTATATAGGTGACCCATTTAATCTTCTGGCACTTTTTAAAGAACTTTTTAAAAAGTACAATATATATACAGAAAGTATACAAAATGCATGTATATATACAGTTTGATGGATTTTCCCATCCATGTAAAACTGCATCTCATGAAATAGTAACTAAGAGAGAGTAATGTTCCCGGGTCACCTAAAGGTAATAACTGCTGCCTTCAGAATGCATAGTTTTTCCTGTTTTTGTACATCATGTAAATTAAAACATACAGGATGTATTCTCTTGGTCTGCTTTGTTTATATAGCTATATATTTGTGAATTATAGTTAGAGTGTTTCTTCTCATTTTTTGGTGATTATCCCACAACTGATTCTTTCCATTGTCTGGCCTTGGGGTAATTTTTGGTTTTGGCTATTAATATTATTAATACTTTTT
>NW_011405467.1:0-890 GCF_000754665.1 Bison bison bison | reverse complement strand
CACTATTTTGTTAGGCAAATGGCTGTGACTTGCAGGGCCTGGGAACGAAATACAGTCAGTCCTGCGCACGCCCCGGATGGAGTTTTGTTTTGTCTGTTTACCCAAAACCCTGCTGACTGATTTATTCTGTTGGGCAGACTGAAATCATCCTCTTTGTCAACTTCTCAATAGCCTTACTCTTTAGAAACCATTTTTGTTGCATAAATTTGTAATGTCTATCAAAATTCAAAATGCGCATGCCTTTGATCAAGCAACTATGTTGCTAGGAATTTCTCTTGCAAATAAACTAGCCAACTATATCTTTGGAGATATACTACAAGGGTGCTCACTGGTAATAGAGAAAAACTGGAAACCATTATCAGATTGCTTGTTAATTGAGCTATGGTTCATCTAGCAATGGAAATCCACTCAGCTAGTAAAAAGAATGGGACTGGTCTACAGGACTGCTAAGGAGAGAGCTTCCATTTAAATTAAGCAAGAAAGTACATTATGTTGCATATAAGTGTTTCTTTTACCTTGATAAGAAAAGATAAAGTGTGCCCACTCTTACATATTTACTGGGAAGTTGTGCTAGAGGGATAGTCAAGATACTATTGACAGTGATTACCTTTAAAGAGAAGGACTGGGGGAAGAACTTTGGCATTGTATTTTTCCTGAAATTTTATGTTTATATTTTCTCAACATGCAAATACATTATTTTAATTTTTTAGAAAAAAGTTAAATAGGAGCTGTCAGAGCCACTAGGATTATGGGATATTTCTGGGTTTTCTGTTGTTGTTTTGTTTGCTTTTTAAATGTATCTGGCTGCACCGTATCTTAGTTGCGGCATGTGGCATAGGTAAGAAAAAATATATATACTTTCCAGGTCTTTTTTGCTTTGTGCAGAAAGC
>NW_011405466.1:0-866 GCF_000754665.1 Bison bison bison | reverse complement strand
GTTTGTGCATGGCTAAAGATGGTGGTGATTTTATAGCATTCTGGGCATTTTACATCCATGAAATAGGAATTGGGGCTCTGCACCAGGAGCTTCTTCTTGTGTTTCCTCTACTCCTCCTCTGGAGAGGGATGAAGAAGATCCTTTGCGAGAGGCATATTCTCGTGAGGAGGTCATCACCGCCGGAAAGCTCTTTTCATTTTCTTTATGGTTTCTTTTACTACGCAAAAGCTTATAAGTTTAATTAGGTCCCATTTGTCTATTTTTGCTTTCATTTATATTGCCTTGAGAGATTGACCTATGAAAACACTGCTATGATTTATGTCAGAGAATATTTTGTCTATGTTCTTTTGTAGGAGTTTTATGGTGTCATATCTTAAAGTTAAATCTGTAAGCCATTTTGAGTTTGTGTATGGTGTGAGGGGCTTTTCCAACACTGATTTACATACAGGTATCCTGCTTTCCCTAAGTCACTGGCTGCAGAAACCGTCTTTTCTCTATTATATATGCTTGCCTCCTTTGTCAAAGAGTAACTGACCACAGGTATCTAGGTTTATTTCTAGGCTCTCTATTCTGTTCCATTGATCCATATGTCTGTTTGCCAATACCATGCTATTATGATTACTGTAGTTCTGTGTACTGCCTGAAGTCTGGGATGGTTATGCCTCCAACTTTGTTCTTTTTTCCTCAGGATTGCTTTGGCAATGCTGGGTTTTTTATGGATCCAAATAAATTTTAGGGTCATGTGTTCTAGTTCTGTAAAAAATGTCATGGATCATTTGATAGGGCTCCCATTAAATCTGTACATTGCTTGGTAGTATGGCTGGGTTAACAATATTAATTCTTCCAGTCCCAGAACATGGGATATC
>NW_011405465.1:0-1086 GCF_000754665.1 Bison bison bison | reverse complement strand
AATAGTTAGTGATGTTGAACATCTTTAAATGTGGTTTTTGGCCATTTGTGTGTCTTCTTTGGAGAAGTGTTTATTTAGATCATCCACCCATATTTTATTTTATTTTATTTTTTGATTGGGTTGTTTGTTTTGTTGTTAAACATTTCTTGTGTCTTCTGGATGCATGTCATCCTTCTTTTTTGAGATCTTGGATGATCTTCAGTTGAGTTCAGTTCAGTCTTCACTTCACTTCAATTGGCTGTTCTCAGTTTCATTTTATGCCTTCATCTGGAACTTATTACCCTGCCATCTCATTTTGTCAAATTTTCTGAGACTCTATAGTTCTTATTTCTACTGTCAGCCTTCTGGTGAATGAGGCTGTCTAAGAGGCTTGTGCAGCCTTCCTGATGTAAATAACTAGTTCCTGCCCTTCAGTAGTTGGTCTGGCTCTTGTCTTTCTGGTGGACAGAGTCTTGTTCAGGGAGATTTTAAGTCACTTGTCTGCAGCTGCGTTCCTGCCTGTCAGTTGTTTAGCCTGAGGAAACCCAGCACTGAAGCCTACAGGCTGTTTGGTGGGGATAATGATGGTCTTGAGTAGATATCATGTGATGGGTACTTCCCAGAACTGATCCTGCCAATGTTTTTATCCCTACAGTGAGCTGCAGCTGCCCATTACCTCTGAAGGAGACCCTTCAATTCTAGCAGGTAGGTCCAGTTGAGCATCTTATAGAATCACTGCTTTTATACCTTGGATCTTGATGAGCATGAGACTTGCAGACTCTCCAAAAGTGGATTTCTCTGTTCTTCAGTCCTGAGGAAGTTCTACAATCACACTACACTGGCTTTCAAAGGAAGATCTCTGGGAACTCTTCCTCTTGTTTCTCGCCCCAGTCTGGTGTTTCTGAACCCCCACTTCAGTGGGATAACCTCTGTGATATAATTCTTTTCTTCAGTGTAGAGTTTTAAGCCAGCTTTTTCACTCGCCTTTTTCACTTTCATCAAGAGACACTCTAGTTTCTCTTCACATTCTGCCTTTAAGGTGGTCTCATCTGCATATCTGAGGTTATTGATATTTCTCCTGGAAATCTTGATTCCAGCTTGAGTTTC
>NW_011405464.1:0-895 GCF_000754665.1 Bison bison bison | reverse complement strand
TGATGTTTTTTTACACGGACCATTTTTAAAGTTTTTATTGAATTTCTTACAATATTGTTTCTGTTTTGTGTATTGATTTTTTGGCCTCAAGGCATCTAGGATCTTAGTTCCCCTACCAGGGATCAAACCCACACACCCTGCATTGGAAAGCAAAGTCTTAACCACTGGACCATCAGGAATGTCCCTAGAAGCACGTTTTAAAGGCAACTTGTGCCTCTCTCCTCTACAGGAAGATAGCAGATCACTTTTCTCAAATTTAAAAATCTTGGATCTTTTAATATTCACATTTCCTACTGCTGTATCTAAAAGTTAATAGGAATTATCTCAAGGGGTGGGAATGAATAATAAAGGAAGACACCATAAACTGACCTTAGACCTTTCTGTACTTTCATACTGTCACGTGGAATATGGGCTATGTTCAAAATCAAATAGCTAGAATTTTTTTTAATTAATCAACAAATTTCTGATGAAGAATTAGATTGCAATACAGTGCCGTTTTTGTTCCTACATCTTCCAGATAAAGAGAAACAATCCAGCTATCAGGGAACATAAACTACTCTCAGCTGGATCAATTCTTACTTGACATTTGGGAGTCTAAAATAAAGCTCTGGATTAACCGAAACATCAGGTGTCTAAGCTCATTAGCAGTCTATGACTATTATTATTTCTGTCTTTGCTTTTTCAGGACAGTAAGTTCATCGGTCTGGGACTTCAACTAGAGACCCAATTTGAGAATGATTTCAAAGACATTTTTGGCATCCAGGAAATAAGTACAAACAGCACTTAGTTTGAGCCGTTCTTTTATAATGGAGCCCAATTCTAGAATGATTTCAAAGACATTTTTGGCATCCAGGAAATAAGTACAAACAGCACTTATTTCCTGGATGCCAAAAAT
>NW_011405463.1:0-906 GCF_000754665.1 Bison bison bison | reverse complement strand
TTGACTCTGTGGATGTGAAACTTAAGAATATGGAGGCCCAAATATATTCATTGTATTCCTCCATTTTATGTAAGTGACTTGAGCGTCCATGGATTTTGGCCTCCTTGGGGGCTCCTGGAATCAATACCCCGTATTTGGGAGGACTAAGGGAGGACCGTGCATCCTTTGTGGAGGGTGGTGGTTTGAGGATACTCAAGATGAATCACTAACGGTAAACTCCCAATAGCAAAATTATAAAGATGTCAGTGGAAATGGAAAAGAATCAATAGACTTGGTGACTGAACGGCTTTCGGTCATTTGTGGAACTGGAGTTCTATGTAGGCAAACTAAGGAGGAGCCTAATTGTGTAAAAAAGGCAAGAAGAGAAAATAAAGAAAGGGGTAGGTCAGAAGAAGAAACTCAGGGGAAGGAGATTATTTGAGGCACGGTGGAAAAGGTGATTTCTGATCTAAAATGGCTGTAGAATTGGTGAGTTGGCAATGAAGGCAGTCAATTTTGGGGGTCTGTTTGGTAGGCAGTTGGAAATTCTAGAAGGAACAGATTCAGAAGTGAGGTCAGTACCAGTGAGATAGGTTTAAAAGTATTTCATGTTGATACGGTAATAGTTAGGCCCAAGGGAGTAGATATGATTGCACAGAGAGAAGTATGCGTGGAAAAGGACATATTGATAGCTTATGGTGAACAGTGTTGGATTCGTGATTTCCGAAGAAGATTTAATCTTGGGACCAGGGACCAAGCTTGATCACTCAAGAGCTTTTGCATAGCAGAGTTTTATTACAGGATGAAAAGGAACAGAAAAAGCTTCTGACAGACATCGGAGGGGTGATGGAGAGTGCCCCCCTCACTAGTGTTAGCAAGGGAGTTATATACTTTTTAAATTAGTTATTACAGTAAATCAAAAGAGTG
>NW_011405462.1:0-908 GCF_000754665.1 Bison bison bison | reverse complement strand
TTTACATATGGTAGTGTACATGTTTCAGTGCTATTCTCTCTGACTGAGAAATCTTAGGCGGCTCATTTAATTATTCTGCCTCCGTTTTTCTCCCCTTGAAATGGCATTAGCGGTACTTGCTTCTGCCCATTTCATTAACACTAAGGAGAAAATGCTTAGAAAAGGACTTTGCCCTCTTCAGAATGTCCAAATGGAATCCAAATTTGTTGTGTATTTTCCCACTGTTGAATACCTGCATGAGACTATTTTTAAGCTATTTTCTTTTTTAGCCTTCTTAGAGCAGCAGGTAGATTTAGACAGTTTGACCTTGGCACAGCCTTTAAAAAAATGATTCAACACAACAAATGGCCTGAGTTGGTGATGGCTAAGGTGTGGTGGGAAGGACTCGGAGTGAAGTCAGGATGCTTGGGTTTGAGTCCTGAGTTCAGACCCTGCCATCTGAGTTGGGTGAAGTGGAGGCAGTCTGGCATCCTCATGGGGACTCAGTTTCTTCATCTGTAAAATGGGAGCTCTGTTTCAGAACTGTGATGAAGACACAGGGGAATGAATATGAAGGAGTGTCGTGACTGCACAAATCTAACTCCCAGTTTACTTCTCCTTAATTTAGCATTGGAAGAGACCTCACGCATCACCTGGTCCCATCCTTCTATTTTACAGGTCAGAAAACTAAGGCTCAAGGAGGTCAGATGACTTCTCCAGGGCCTTGCCTGCTGACTGCTGATTCCTGTTCTCCCTCCCCCTCCACTTTCCCTGGTTTGTGAGTGGCTTCTTAAAACAGAGAGGGCAGGACACCTCTGCGGACAAGCAACCCCTGAAAAGACAGTGAACACCAATGTTCATCGCAGCACTGTTTATAATAGCCAAGACATGGAAGCAACCTAGATGTCCATCAGCAGATGAATGGATAA
>NW_011405461.1:0-860 GCF_000754665.1 Bison bison bison | reverse complement strand
GAAAACTTTTAAACTGGTAATTAGCTTTCTGAAACCCTAGTACCACTTCACTGCCTATCTTTTCCTCTTTCCCCAAGGACAGTGGATCGGCCCCGGTGCCCAGACTTATACTGGGTGACCACAGTCCAGAGCAGTGTTTCTCAGACTATGGCACTCCTGGGTGTCTGAGATTGCTCTGTCAGCATCTTTCTATTCTGGTGAAATATGCATAACATAAAATTTACCATTTTAACCATTTTTAAGTGTACAGCTCAGTGGCATTAAGTCCATTCACTTTGTTGTGCAACCCCCACCACCATCCAGCTCCAGAATTTTTCCATCTTCCCAAATGGAAACTCTATACCCGCTAAGCACTAACTCCTCGTTACCCTCTCCTCCCAGCTCCCAGCAACCATTACTCTACTTCCTGTCTCAGAAACTGACTACTCTAGGTACCTCACATAAGTGGAATCATACAGTATTTGTCCTTTTGTGACTGGCTCGTTTCACTCAGCGTGTCTTCAAGATCATCCACGTTGATCCATGTGTCAGAATTTCCTTCCTTTTTCGTGCTGAATAATATTCCATTGTATGGATATATTCATACTATGTTTTATTTACCCATTCATCCTTTAATGAGCATGTGGGTGTTTCCACTTTTTGGTTATTGTGCTTTACTGGACTTATTAGTTCTTTTTTTTTCACATGACAAAAATCCCAAATATGTAACATAAGCAAATTCTGAGTCATTTTCTGGTGCTTTACAACTGAATCCTACTCTGGGATGACCAAGTCTGCTTCTACCCTTCCACAGTATGTGATCCACCTGTGCCCATGCCTGGTACTTCACATTTAATGTGTGTGTGTGTGTGTGTGTGTGT
>NW_011405460.1:0-890 GCF_000754665.1 Bison bison bison | reverse complement strand
ACCTTTTTCTTTGTTCTGTTTATGAATTCTCATTAGACTTATATTTTACTAATTTACTGTGGAATTGAGTGTCAGAGGGCCTGTGCTGGCTTGGTGGAGGCCGGTGGGGAGTCAGACTGGGCTCTGTCCAGTGGCCGGGTCAGCCACCCGTCCATGTGGAGGCATCTGACAGAAAGGGGACAATAGAAACCTGGACCTGGGGCTTGGGTTCAGGGCCCCAGAAGGAGGCCTGGGAGTCACCGGCCGAGAAGTAGTGACAGCAGAGGTGGGGCGTTACAGGACATCATCCAGGTAGGTGGAAGGGGAAAGACCTGACACAGAGCCTTGGGAGAGGACCACACAAGAAGAGGCAGAGGAGGAAGAAGACCTGCAGAGGGAGGGAGGAGAGTGAGGAAGTGGAGCCGGAGGAGGCACTTTAGAGGCAGGGAGTCTGAACCTCTGACCTCCTGCTGGCTGACTCCAGGCAAGAACCAGACCTTTCTACTGCCGTATGGGGGGACTAATGTCCACCCTACCCCACCAGGTGTCCTGAAGGGCACTTAGTAGATGCTTATTGCTTCTTTCCCGTAGAGACCTGGGGAGGCATGGGAAGAAGTAGGGTGGGGGGCACGTCAGCATCCTATGCTTTAGGAAAGGACACTCCTGTTGGGTTACTCCTGAGCTGAGGAGGTGGGGGACGGACCTTGGCACTTGCCGTGGATAGCAGGTCTGAAAAGCTGATAGCCAGGCGCTGATGAGTAAGGGGATGAGGAGGAAGAGAGAAGGCTCTGGAAGCTCCCTTTGAAACCACGTAGCCGAGAAGGGAGGGTGGAGAACCACGTGGCATTAGAGGAAGCAGGGTAAAGGGAAGGGCGTCTTGGTAGTGCGTCACTGAAACCCTCTGACCTCTC
>NW_011405459.1:0-1049 GCF_000754665.1 Bison bison bison | reverse complement strand
CAAAGAGTCAGACACAACTGAGCGACTTCACTTCAAGCCAACATTCAAGAATACAGGACCTATTTAAATTATGATAAAAAATGTCTTTCCTTTAAGAATATTATTGCCTTTGGTCACATTTCTAGCCATTCAGTGTATCACTCCAACATTTTCTACCAGTTTGGTATAGACTGCTGAAATCTCCTATGATCTTCCAATTCAGAACACACAGAAATCGCCCCCCCTACCATAGCACTGACCCCCATGAGACTTCTGAATGCCCCTCATCCCACACATCCACGGAAATGCCAAGTCATAACCCTGTCACCTGTCCCAGCTGTGATGACCTGCCAGTGATTGGGAAACTCTTTATTAAGGAGCAAACGGCAGAACAAAGAATCCCCTCTTTGGACCCATGCCACACCTGCACTGGCAGCCTTTGGGCTGGGGTAGTGCTTAGGTGTTGCCTGGGCAGATCAGGTAGGAGTCACTGCCTGAAGAACCCTATGCAGAAAAAGCCTGAGGTCAAGGCCATTAGAGAAAGCAATACTAAAAGCGACTCTTGCTGCGTGTCATGGGAGAGAAATGGGGCAGTGTGGGCTGCAGCAGCTGGGGTTCACCCTTCATAGTGGTTGAAGGAGCAAGGCTGCGCCTTGACAAAGCACACTTGGGGAACTAAAAGGGAGCTTTCTTAACTTTTCCTCCTGAATATAGCTTTGCCTATAAATTCTCGTCAGTAATCTATTTTCTGGAAAAAGTTAGGAATGGAGAAAATTAGTTTTACTTTAGTTTGACTCCTTTTCTAAGGAGGTTTCTAAATAAATCACCTGGAAACATTCAGATTATGAAGGTTTCTAAAAACAAGAGGTCTTTGTAATGTGTTGCTTTTGGTTAATAGGTCCAGAACTCTCCACAGTGAAGTTTCTCCCTGTGGGCCAGGCCCTATTTGCAGCTGCCCGAGGTTGGCAGGGTGGGGATGAGGAGGAAGGGAGTGGAGAAGCTGGCTGTCCTGAGGGTCTTTGTGCCTGGCACTATCTCTGAGGGACTTAATTGGAATAATAGATGTAAAG
>NW_011405458.1:0-886 GCF_000754665.1 Bison bison bison | reverse complement strand
GGAGAAAACCAGATACTATAGGAGGAGAGATAGTTCTTGGGATCTTTGTGGAGATGGGATAGGGAGAGCAAAAGGAAGATGAAGGATGGGGCGAGATGAAGAATGGGGCGAGATGAAGGATGGGGCGAGATGAAGGATGGGGACTGCAGGATCTGGCCAGGCTTGTGGTCAGGGTGTTAGGGATGAGAGCTAGGGGACTGATGTAGACGATTTGTCTGAGGAGAATCCATCCTCTTCTCTTCTTCAGCACTCTGTTAGTCTTAACCATTTGAGACTTCTGGAATTCATTTTGTGCCTTGAATCACATTTTCTAAAATAAAGTTCTTTTTCCTGTTTCAATGGAAATGTGAATGCAGTGTTAACAGACTTCTTTCAGTAAATGAACAAAAAAAAAGTGTTTTAAGAAATTTCCCTTAATAAGAATTCTGGGTCAGTATGAAAGATGAACTTTAACAGGAAGAAATTACCTTTTATTGCTATCAACAGCATCATTATTCACTGGATTTTCCATGAGTCTCTTGTAATATTTTCTCCAGAAAAGTAACTCAGTGAATTAAATTAAGGAAATACCCAACCATAATGAAGTTACAAAGATTGCATAATACTTCTTGGATACAAAAATAAACTTTTAATGAAGAGTCCAAAGGAAGATTTTACAAAATACTGTTCAAACAAAGGGAAAGTGCAGTTCAATGAGAAACATGAGAAATAGAGTAAGACAGAGAAAGAGAAAGGATGGGATTCTGCA
The DNA here is from genome assembly GCF_000754665.1 of Bison bison bison. Taxonomy (NCBI): domain Eukaryota; kingdom Metazoa; phylum Chordata; class Mammalia; order Artiodactyla; family Bovidae; genus Bison; species Bison bison. The sequence goes on along the minus strand of NW_011405458.1, from coordinate 138 downwards.
TGAATCACATGTGTTTTATAGACAAGCTACTTGGTATCAGGAGATGTCACTGTTGTTTAGTCACTAAGTCGTGTCCGACTCTGCAACCCCATGGACTGTAGTCCACCAGACTCCTCTGTCCATGGGATTTCCTAGGTA
>NW_011405457.1:0-887 GCF_000754665.1 Bison bison bison | reverse complement strand
TCCTGATTTTAGAGAAAAGGCTTTTAATTTTTTAGTAAGGCATTGAGACTGACACTAGTTATGGATTTGTGTATATTGCTTTTGTCATGTTGAGCTATGTATCCTCTACATCATCTTTGTTATGAATTTTAAATCATGAATGTGTCTTGAATTTTGTCAAATGCTTCTTTTGCATCTATTAAGATGATCATGTGACTCTTATTTTTCATTTTGTTAAAGTACTGAGTCATATTAATTGATTTGTGGGTATTGAACCATCCTTGAATTCCCCAAATAAATACTACTTAATTGTTGTTTTTGATCCATTTTTTGTATGATAGAATTAAGTTTTCTAATATTTTGATGAGAATCTTTGTATCTATATTCATCAGTGATATAATTTTCTTCTTTATAGTGTCTTTATCTGGTTTTGGCATCATGTCCACATGTGTGTCTATTGGGGTTCCTCTTGTTTGAATCTTTCTGTGATTCCCATTACTGGATTTCTGTTTCCTGCTTCAGATTCAGGAAATTTTTCAGCCATAATTTCATCAAATACTTTTTTGCCTCCTTCCCCTCTCTCTTCTCCTTGTGAGACCTATGAAGTGAATGTGAGTGTGTTGAATGCTGTCCCAGAGGTCCCTTAAACTATCCCCATTTTTAAAACTTTTGTTTGTCTTTTGTTGTTCTGATTTAGTGATTTCAATTATTTTATTTTCCAGATTACTTATGCATTCTCCTGTGTCACCTAATCTTCTATTAATATACTCCAGTGTGGTTTTATTTCATTATTTTATTTTCCAGTCTGACTAGTTCTTTGCTATATTTTCTTGTTGTTGTTGTTCAAGGAGTCTCTGAGACTGTTCTCATTTTTTTTCATTATTTTTTCTTTATTCATTCTACAGCAG
>NW_011405456.1:0-1079 GCF_000754665.1 Bison bison bison | reverse complement strand
TTTATGATATATGATCTTGCCTGGAGAATCCCAGGGACATGGGAGCCTGGTGGGCTGCCATCTACAGGGTCACACAGAGTCAGACACAATTGAAATGACTTAGCAGAGACTTAGCAGATGAAGCTTTGAGTTGTTCATTTCAATTGTTATAGTATTTCATTATGTGAATATATTACAAGTTATTTTTTCATTTAACTTTTTATGGGGCTTTTGGATTATTAAAAAGATGTGATATTACACATAGTACATCACTGTACATCTTTGTTCATGGTTTTGAATGAACACATGTGTATATTACTATTGGACAAATACCTAGAAGTATTGTCTAGGACAAATACCCTAGAAGAATCTCTGGGATGATAGTGTCTAAATTTCTGTACAGAGATTTTTTTCTCTTTCTTCATTAGACCTCTTCTGATATACCATCAAAGTAGGATATAGTTCTGAAAGCATAGATTAGGGAGTTAGCAAAACTATTCAATTTATGTATTCATTTATTCATTCAAATGTTCATTTAAATAGTTAACAAATAATGAATATTTTCTAGGTCTGATTCATATCTCTTAATACCAGGAATATGAAGCTAAATGCATGTAGAACTAGACTTTGATGGTCCCATTGTCCTGTTAAACAAAGAGAAAAATTCAGATATTATTGTAGCTCAGGGAGATAAGTATAATATTAAAAGTATAAGTAACATGAAATGAAGGTAAAGAATATTCACTTTCGGTTTAAGGGAGTCAAAGAAGGCATAGTATAGAAATCAACTTTCAGTTGACAAGACTAAGAAAGGGGATCAAGGGCATTTAGCTGAGAGGAATAGTACATAAAAATTGCATCTATATAGAGGCCCTGTTGAAATAGTGATAAAATTTAAAATGATCATTTTGTACATTCTAAGAGAATAGTGCTAGATAGAGCAAAAAAGGCAAATTATAAAGGATTTAGATATTGTCCCATGAGCAAAGGAAAGACAAGAGTTTTTTTTCTTAGTAATTGAGGGACGTGACTAGATTTAATTTTCAGAGACAATAATTCAAACAAGCAAGTTCGTGGGAAATGACTTTTCTGAATATGTA
>NW_011405455.1:0-886 GCF_000754665.1 Bison bison bison | reverse complement strand
AATTAGAAAGAAGGCTTTCAGGGTATTTAACATCTTAAAGACATAAATCAGTGAACATAAATCAGCTTGGGAAACAGACAAAAACCATCTGGACAGGCAGGAAGAATGAAGGAGGGAATTGTAAATAAACTAGGCAGGATTAAGGGAATCCAAACACTGTTTCATGCTTCTGCTGGGTTTCTGTTTTTTGCCTTTAGAGATGGTAAAAAATAACATGCGAATCCACCGTTTTTGCTCAAAGAAGTAATAATATATCATGTTTACTCATTACTACTACTTTCCAACTTGTTGGCTTCAGTCCCAGCTCATTGACTGGCATTGATTGGTGAACTGAAATCAGATCAGTTTTATTAAAGACAAAGAAATGACCACTTTGCTGCATCTGCATGCATGAAAATAGCAATATTGTGGGAGTGTACAAGAATGTGTGATTATATGATAATACAATATAGTACATCAAATGATATCCAGTCAGATTTTGGGGAAGAGATGGGAAATTCCTGCTCTAGTATCGATTCCAGAAATCTTGGCAGCTGCTGTGGGAGCTTTTGGGGGTCAGTGTCTATCTGATGAAGCCCAGCGGTGAGCTGTGAGCTGTTTTTCCAAGGACTACTCATGTGGAGATTCTTGATCTCTGTGAAAAGAAGACTTGAGCATCACCTTAACGCTGTCTCATGTACACCAGCAGTTAAGGGTAAAATATCCAGACAGTCTGGGCGCAGGCACTTGTCACCTAAGTAAGTCTTATCCGACTGAATAGCACTTGAGTGTCACTTGGTAAACAATGCTGCGCTCCTTGTTTCAGTTCTGAAGTAAGTATTCCCATAAAATAGACGTTCAGAAACACAACCAAACAACATTTAATTTGACAGATACCATGAAATTA
>NW_011405454.1:0-894 GCF_000754665.1 Bison bison bison | reverse complement strand
TGATTGATAAGTGTGATCACTTTGCCACATACTTTGTTGTTTTGGATTCAAGTGTATAAACCTTTTCTCTTTCTCATAGACCACTTTGATGCTCTCTGTATTTCTTTCTTTTTCCATGAACTGTTGATCAGTTTGTTGGGCTTACTGTGGTACATGACTGTAAAGTGATAATCTCTACCCTAGATTCTGCAGGAACTTCTCGCAGTCACTTAACCCTGTCTTTAAGTGCTCAAACTTCAAATTTCTGAAATTCTTAATAGAAGAAACTTAATGATCAACTCAACTATTCAAGCTACTTGATAAGTGATAAGTGAATGCCTTGGTTAGGTTAGATTGGTTGAGGATGGCAGAGAGTAAGGCTACATGGTCCAATCCAGATTCAGCAAAGTTGTAGATAGTGATGCTAGACATGTCTAGTATTCTCTGAATGTAGATTCTCCTGGTTTACAGACCTGCTTCCTCTTCTAGTATGCTAGTGATGCTATAGCATATTATTCTGGCTGTGGCATATTATTCTGGTTCTCATCCATTCTATATCCTTATTTTCAATATCAGCATCAGTCAGTAAAGACAACCCTTATGCTACTTATCAAGTAGCATTTTTGCTAAGTATATACACCTTTGTAAATACCATTAAATAATACATATGAGTGTAATTTGAAAAGTTAAAAAAATCTGCAACAGTTGTAAATTATTCTAATTGCATAATTAGAATAACTAGTTCAATCATCCTAGCAATTTTCTAGACTAAACTATAGGTTAAAGCATTTTTTTAATGTGTCACATAATAACGCAAAATGTACAGAATCTGCTTTTGCATTCTTTAGAATATGGATATTGTTAATGAGTAAGCATCAGTGTCTATTATATGTGTTTGCACATTTACCAGAATTT
>NW_011405453.1:0-1095 GCF_000754665.1 Bison bison bison | reverse complement strand
CCCATGGACAGAGGAGCCTGGTGGGCTGCAGTCCATGGGGTCACAATCAGAGACAAGTGAAGCGAGTTAGCACAAGAACAAGGAACTGATTAGAAACACATTCTCAATCTCAAATATACTGATTGAATCAGAAGTATTAACAGTGCATCCCAGAAAATTATTTTCACAAGCCCTCCACATGACTGTGGTGCTCTCTAAAGTCTGAGAACCAATGATGGATATGTGTAACTATAAGTAAAATACACAGACACACACACAGGCACAGGAACACACACATATAGATTTTTCTTCATCTGAAATATCATCATGTTCAAATACACCATTAGTATGTGTCTTCTGAAGTATCTCTGGAAGAAAACTCCCTCCTTTCAACTAACCCCTCATATACGCATGTATATTATCTGATTTGTTATGCTGGAGAAAATGATACATATTTAATTATGTAAATATAAACTCTTCACTCAGTTGTGTCTGACTCTTTGCAACCCCCATGGACTGTAGCCCACCAGGCTCCTCTGTCCATGGAATTCTCCGGCAAGAATACTGGAGACCGTTGCCATTCCCTTCTCTAGGGAATCTTCCCAACTAAGGGATCAAACCCAGGTTTCCCCTGAACTATGGGCAGATTCTTTACCATCTGAGCACCTGGGAAGACTTTTAATTGGCCCTCATCAAAGATTCTCTATGAGGGCAAAAATGGTTTCACAAAGAACAAAGGGAGAAGTTTAAAAACCTGAATCTTAAAATATGTAATGCTCCATCTCCTGTGGAAATAAATCAGTAGCTACTGGACTGCTTCCACCCACTTGTAGTTCCTTGAAAGTAAATTCTTTGCAACTCATGATTACGTTTCTAGATGTCTATCAGAAGCACAAAAGACTTTCATCTCCCATAGGTAACTGAAGAATTCTGGACAGCACCCTTTGGCAGATAGTAGAAAGTCAGTCTGTGAAACCCCTTCTCCGAGCACAGAGGCTTACCTCTCGCAGAAAGTGTGCAGACAGGGGAGAACCTTGGGATTCTTGTACCTTTCCAGGCATATACTGCAAATCAGAAACTGCTTGTCAATCTGGCGCACCACAGGACTGGGGATGT
>NW_011405452.1:0-935 GCF_000754665.1 Bison bison bison | reverse complement strand
TCATTTTAAACCTTTTACCACAATCCCTATAAGGTATGCTATTATTATTCCCACTCTCTTATTAGTATTACTAATCTCTTTTAACATGCTATCTTTTATTTTGTTTTAAATTAACAAATTACATAGTATAAGAAAGCATTATACTTCCATCTATGTCTCTACAAGTTTATACAAACATTGGCTCTTTTTTCCTTCATTTTCAATATTCATACTGGGAAAACAGAGAGTATAAATTGCTATAAATTAAAGTATATATGGTACATTTAAAGGAGTTAATACCATCAAACAATACTTTCAAATACTAGAAAATGAACTGATTTCTAAGAAAATGTAAACATACCAAATAATCAAACACCAAAAGCAGAATTAAGATTAAAAAAAAGAAAAAACTAAAAAGGAGTGCTATAAATCAGTGGTTCTCAACAGGGGTCAATTTTGCCACCTCAGAGACATTTGGCAGTGTCTGAAGATATTTTTGGTGTCACAAAGGGAGGAGGGGGTTGCTACTGGTATCTAGCGGGTACACGGTAGGGATGCTGCTAAACACTCAGCAAGGCAGAGAATGTCCCTACAAAAATAATTAATCCAGCCCCAAATGTCAACAGTGCTGAGGCTGAGAAACCCAGCTATAAATTAAAGCCAACAGTCATTTCACAGCTGTTGTTACTAAAATAAACGAACAACTACAGCTATATTTCTCTATAGGAAAAGTTATACCACATCCCTTTCAACAAAATTATGTGTGTGCTACAGATGACATGGCAAAAGGAAAAAAATGACCACACTCTGAGACCAGATTTTTAATGCAAAACAGCCCTGTAACCACAGCTTGCTTCTTTCAACTGTCAGAAAGCAAAGTTACAAGCAAACAGAAATAATATATTTTATCTATAATGCCAGGCAGACTCCATTCTTCTCTCTCCTTGCTTTCTCTC
>NW_011405451.1:0-856 GCF_000754665.1 Bison bison bison | reverse complement strand
TGCCTGGCCAAGACTAAAGCTGTGTGACCAGTTGACAGAACGCAGTGGCAAAGCAATCATCTCCCCAGACTGGGGACTTTTCTGCTGGCATGTTTCTACTCATTCAGAAATCTCATTTTCAATTTCTGTTTCTTCCTGATGCGTCTATGTTTTATCGCCTCTACTTACTTTCTTATCACAAGTTTAAACACACTTTGAAAACAAACTTTTGTCTTCTTTTTGCTTAATATAGCACATGCATTTTCAAAGAGACAGTATTTTCAAATACTGTTACACTTTGGAAGGACAGACCAAATTTTAACATAGGCTTCTTCTGACTAGAGAGGTTGCAGGTAATTTTCACTTTCTTCTTTATATTTTCCTTACTTGAACTTTTAAATGGTGAGTTTAAATTACTTTTAAGTTCTTAATGTTTTTGCTTCATGTAGATCTTTTTAGATTTATCCTTGAATACGTTCTAGTATTCTTTGCTTTCTTGAATTCTATACTTCTTTTTCATCACATTTTCTAATGTATCCCTGCTGATGTTTAGAAAAAAATGATTGATTTTGTTATACTGAATCTATTCCAGTTTCACTCTTGTGGATTCAAATAGTTTTTATCATGGATTTTTAGAAAACTTTGGACAATTACATCTGCAAATAATCGTAGTTTAAATTTATCTCTTCTTTTCCAGTGTTTGCTCTCATTTCTTTTTCTTGTCATACTGCACTGGATAATACCTCTAAAATGGTATTAAATAATACTAGTGTCGGGAGGCATTCTTATTTTATTCCTAACATTGAGGGAAATGCTTCTAATGGCTTATCACAAGCATGATGTTTACTAGATTATGGCAGGGGGGGTTTTTTTCTTT
>NW_011405450.1:0-1035 GCF_000754665.1 Bison bison bison | reverse complement strand
TGGATTATTGAGTAGAATAGTTATAATTTCTTTTAAAACTTCAACTTCATCTTATGTTCCCAGAGGTGCAGAAAACTGCCAAGTTAAAAAAAAAAAAAACAAGTAAAATGTATAAACTTTCAGCTATGAGTAAGGACTGAGAAGCCATTGACTAGACATGATGACTAGGGTTGACATCACTACACTCAACAATTGAAATTTGCCAAGAGTAGAACTTAAATGCTCTCAAAAAAAAAAAAAGATAAATATGTGAGGCAATCAATATGCCAATCAAGCAGATAGGGGAAACCATTTCACCATGAATACTTCTTCAAATCACCAATGCATACTTTAAATATCTTATGATCTCTTTCAACTTTATTGAGGTATAACTGACAAATAAAATCATAAGATATTTAAAGTGTACATCATGGTGATCTTATCTACATATGCATTATGAAAAGATTATTCCCACCCAGCCCTTAAATACTTCAGTTACAGCATGTGTCCCCCACTTCCTCTCTCTCTCTCTCATTGGTGACACATTCAAGTATCAGTCCCTTAACCAATCTCAACCATACAGTAATAGTATCACCTCTAGTCCCTGTGTTTTATATTAGATCCTCAGATCTTATTTATCTTATAGCCAAATGCTTATACCCTATTGCTAATATCTCCCTATTTACCCACTCCCACCCCCTGGCTCCTGGGAACCAATTTTCTATTCTTTATTTCTATGAGTTTTACTTTTATTTTCAAGATTCAATATATAAATGAAACCATGCAGTATTTGTCCTTCTATGCCTGGCTTCAGAGAAGGCAATGGCACCCCACTCCAGTACTTTTGCCTGGAAAATCCCATGGATGGAGGAGCCTGGAAGGCTGCAGTCCATGGGGTCGCTGAGGGTCGGACACGACTGAGCGACTTCACTTTCACTTTTCACTTTCATGCATTGGAGAAGGAAATGGCAACCCACTCCAGTGTTCTTGCCTGGAGAATCCCAGGGACAAGGGGAGCCTGGTGGGCTGCCGTCTATGGGGTCGCACAGAGTCGGA
>NW_011405449.1:0-925 GCF_000754665.1 Bison bison bison | reverse complement strand
CCCCTTAAAAAATCCTTGTCCCCAAATCTGTGGCTCAGGGTTTCTTTTAGCAGATCCCAAACTAAGACAGCATCCAAATGCCACCCAAAGTATTACTCAAAGTAGGTCCCCCAGAACTCTCACCCACTCTACTAACCTCTCCCTTACAAACCCCTAAAAACTGGTGTGCCAGATTTTAAGACAACTTGACATGTGAATATCTATGCTTGTACTAAAAGAATCACAGGAGGTTTTATTCCCCTGTAGAAGAATTCACAACGGAGTTCTAAATATAGGGAATTCCACTTGTGTGTTTAAAATAAAACTACAAAATTTTACCCACCCACCCCCAAAATTGACCTAGAGCAACTTTTCCAGAAATAACGTATCCTATATAAAGCAGTGCCTCATATAGCAACCCAGTAGCTGAGACTTTGAAATTCCTCTCTGTGAAAGTGGCTTTCTCCTGGGGCCCCCTGGTAAGTTTCTGATTCTTTCCCTCAATCCCCTCCCTGTACCCTGAAGGGAGTTGCCATGGTGACCGTGGGCCTGTGACCTCTGGAGTAGCTCCGACTCAGAAGAAAAGGGCTTCTGCTCGCTCACTTGGCTAAGAAGCAGGGAGCTGAGATGCAAATGGCATTCTCCTCGGTCAGTGGGGCAGATACTTAACTACTTTAGCCTCGGAGGCAGGAGGAAAGTGTTCAAACAGCTTCAGATGCACCTGATCTGACACTGGGCTCTCCCTGCTGCCCAAGAGTGGAAGCATTAACTATGTACCTCAGAGCCGAGTTCAGACAGAGGCGTGCACTCCAAGGAGGGCTATCCTTAGGGAGGCGGGTTAGGACTGAATAGCTCTAATTAATTTATTATTGGAGTTCACTAGTACAAAGAGAGGGTCACTACATATGTAAATGATGCTGTTTTTATCCCGGGATTTAAACGCTCT
>NW_011405448.1:0-902 GCF_000754665.1 Bison bison bison | reverse complement strand
TCATATGATCACATCAATAGATGAGGCTGAAGCATTTGACAAAATCCAATAGTTATTTATGAAAAAAAATTCTCGGCAAGCTGGAACTAGAGTGGAATGACCATTGATAAAACACATCTTAAAAAACCCTACAGCTAATTTCATACTTCATGATGAAAGGGTGACTGCATCCCCCAAATACTGCAAACAAAGTAAGATGTCCTCAGTCACAATCCCTTTTTAACACAGTACTGAAAATTCTAGCCACTACAATAAAGCAAGAAAAAGAAATAAAGGACATGTTGATTGTAAAAAAGAAATAAAAGGGTCCCTATTTGCAGATGCTGTAACTGCCTACATAGAAAACCTCGAGGCATATACCAAAAGAAAAAAGAAAACCTTCTACAACTAATAGGTGAGGTCAGCAAGCTATCAGGAAACAGAATGAACCAACACGCAAAAATAAATCACAATTTTATATTAAAAATGAACACGTGATATATATAAAAAACACAATTTCTGGTGTATTTACAACTGCATCAAAGAAAATTAAATGCTCAAATATAAATACAGCAAAATAGACATAGGATCTGTATGCTGAAAGTCACAAAATTCTGATTAGAGAAACAGAGAAGATCTAAATAAATGGAGAGTTATACACATTCAAGGACTGTTAGGTTCAACACATTAATGATGTCTAGGTTTTCCAAACTGATCTACAGGGTTTCATGTCATTTCTATCAAAATCACAACAAGACTTTGTATAGACACAAGCTTATTCTAACATATACAGAAAGGTGTTAAGGTTTTAAATAGCTAAAATAACCTTGAAAAAGTAGGAAGTGGGAGGAACATAGAACTTAATTTAAAGAAACTTCAGGAGGGTGATTCAATTTAACTTTATTTAAAAATTTTTAAGATTT
>NW_011405447.1:0-882 GCF_000754665.1 Bison bison bison | reverse complement strand
TTTTTTTTTTTTTTTTGGTGGGGGGTGTCAGGGCTTTTCATGAGCCTCTTTATAGCCTAGTAGTGATGGTTAAATGAAGATTTATCTTCCTACAACATTTGCACTATGCCATGGTAACAATTACATAACTAATAACTCCTTTTTGGAAATGAGAAGGATTAAGTAGAATATAGAGTCCACCGGCCATAGCACATAGGATAACTAGACAATAATGCAATAACTCTACCCTGCTAGTGAGTGAATTATTTGGTCAGTCAGTCTGGTGGCGTCTAGTTTTGTTTTCTGGGAGAATAGAACGTTCTTGGTTTCTGTCCTCTATGTCCATAGCCAGAATAAGCATAGGCAAGATGTTTTTCTAGGAACTGGATCAATTTAATAGTACTCCTATTAGAAGAGTTCTGTCACTCTAGGTATTGAATAATCATCCTGTTGAAGAGAGTTTAGCAATACAGTCTGCTATGGTGGACCAAATGATTTTTCCCTTTCTTCACTCCTTCCTTTATCTATGCCCTCTTTGTCATCTGACTTTGCAGTCCCCTGAAAAGGAGGCAGCATACATCCCATATAAATTTGATATACCCATATTACTTGTTTGACAATGGCATGTGAGTGAACATGATTCAAACAGGGGATTTGAATGTACATGGCTATTTTAGTTTACTTTCCAGTGCTTCTGCAACAACATGAATTCATATCCCAGGAAGTCCATTGGTCACAGAAGAATAAATAAGACAGGAACTCATGGCTTGGAGACAATCCAATGGAGTTGGCCTTATCCCAGCCAAACCACAGAGATGTAAATAATTGGCCTTATCCCAGCCAAACCACAGAGATGTAAATAAGAAATAAAGGTTTTTTGTGTATGCTACTGAGTTTAGAAGG
>NW_011405446.1:0-1110 GCF_000754665.1 Bison bison bison | reverse complement strand
CCTTCTCCATGGGGAAATGGTTTTTTGACTCCTTTGGGTTGCCTGGAGATGGTTAAAGATGCTGTTCCAGTGTACGAGGCCAGTATGGACACTCATAATGACATCTGATGGTCATGTGGCCACCATTGCTATTATTGAAAATTTAGCTCAACCTCCTCTTGCAGCTGACATGGTAGAATAGTGTGGTCAGGGCTATTTTGTTCTCAGAGCTGTGTCAGGAGACTTTTCTTCTTTGTCGCCACCACCATCACTATCATGATTGCTTCAGAATCTAACATCGTCATGATTACTTCTGAATCTAAATGCTGATTATGTTAGGTCTTATGCATATTAAGAAGTAGAGTGATATAATAAGATAAATGTTAACATAGGTAGCAGATGCTGTCCTCAGGTGAAGAATATAGGTAGTAAGTGTCACAGGATTCCAGAACAGGAAGGTTATAATCAGAAGAGACACCAAGATTATGAGGAAGCTGGTGGAACGTGAATTAAGGCACGTGTATCTGGGCAATGATGTGACCATCACTGTGTGTTGGGAATAATCAGGCAAATCACTGATGTGAAGTACTTATAGAGAAGGACATTGAAAGTTAACACTGTATAAGTGAAAATTCAGATCAGGAAGACTTTAAATTGAGCAGTACTAACTTTGATTTCAGGCTAGGAAAAATTAAGAAACACAGACATTCAAAACAGGCCCCTCGTCCTGGCACTAATAACTTCTTGATATGAAAGATTACCAGCAGGTGCTTCATCCCGTCTTTCATTCATCCACTCAGCAAAGGGATCTTGCATGCTTAACATGTGCCAGGGACTTTCATAGGTGTCAGGCATATAGCAGGAAACAGGACCGAAAACATCTTTCTCATTATGGAGTGCATTAATTCACGAGGGCAACCACAGAAAAATAACATAGACTAATGGCCTGCATGCATGTGTGCTCAACCATGTCTGACTCTTTGAGACCCCATGGACTGTAGACCTCTAGGCTCCTTTGTCCATGGAATTTTCCAAGCAAGAATACTGGGATGGTTCCCATTTCCTCCTCCAGGGGATTTTCCCAACCCAGGGGATCGAACCCACATCTCTTGTGTCTCCTGCATTGGCAGC
>NW_011405445.1:0-877 GCF_000754665.1 Bison bison bison | reverse complement strand
TATATGTACCACAGCTTTCTTATCCATTCATCTGCTGATGGACATCTAGGTTGCTTCCATGTCTTGGCTATTATAAACAGTGCTGCGTTTTCTTATTCATGTTTCAAATACAAATAATGATAACCTTGTTTCTTACTTTCACATATTTACATTCTACTTGTTGGAGTTAGAACATTAATTGGGATTTCCTATTGATACTTTCAGAGCACTGTGCCCTGAACTAAGTGGTTAGTACAAATTATTTGGCTTTAATATCAACACATATACCTGAGGTAGAAATTGTGATATTTCTTTTACAAATGAAGAAATAGTAGAGACTTGCTCAGGAGAAGAAATTTTACATGTGGCACAGCAAGCATGTGAGGGTGGAATTTTAACTACTGCATTTGAAGGGTTAGCATAAACGTGTTCGGTTTACTGGATCTGTGTGAAGGTTTCTCTCTGTATCTGGAAATTGTAGTGAATAAAATGCTTAACTTCAATACATTTCCCTACATTCCTTTTTATTGCTTAAGTGTTTAAATGAGTATAAGATTTCCACTGATTATTGTGTGTTTGATGGGTATAATATGTTATCTTTTGTCATTTTAATTTACATTTTTTGATACCTGGTGACTACTTGTTCATAGTCTACTTATCTTTTTGAATCCTTCCTTCTGTGAGTTTCCAGTTTATCTATTTGGCCTACTTTTTCTAGTTGGGTGTTCTGTTAATGCCAATTTATATGTTTTTTCTCAACAGTAAATTCTTGTTAGTTTTAGATATTGCAAATATCTTTTTACAAGTTCTAACCTGGCTCTTAAATTTATTTTAGCTGCTGCTGCTGCTAAGTTGCTTCAGTCGTGTCTGACTCTGTGCAACCCCATAGACGGCAGCC
>NW_011405444.1:0-882 GCF_000754665.1 Bison bison bison | reverse complement strand
TTTTGAGGATAAAGTAGCTTTTAGTGAAACAAAGCAGAAGGCATGAATAAGTTTTGCAATTTAAAGAAACATTTTAAGAACCATAGCTCTGGTAATTACTTGACACAATTTTTAGTAATCTCCTTGATCTTAGTTTTTAATTATTCAGTTTTTTATCTTTAATGAGTTTTATGATTTGGCTAATGATGAATAGTCAATACTTCTATTGAGAAAGCTCTGCTATATATAATCCACAAACACTAAAGTGAACAATGCTGAACTATTGCTCCTGTAAGACCTGTAGATTACAGATGTAGTCACTGTGTTTTCTCAACAGCTTCATGCATAACTGTATTTTATATGAATATAATTTTAACTCATGCTTCAATAAAATCACATGAAAGAAGGGAAATGAAATACTAAAGTCAAGAAAGAAATTTTTTTGCAAGTCAATCTTTATTGAAAACTGCAGTATTAATACGTAACAATTCTTATTACAATAAACGTGCTTTTAAGAATTTTAAATCTAAGTTCGTCTGCTTATCAGAATACATACAATTTAAAATAGTATGAATTTACACATAATGGAATTGGTTCAGGGTGGATGTTCCATTCCTTCGTATTGACTGACACCTTAGTTCAACACAGAGGTAAGGGGTGACTTTAACACTGGAAGACAATGCTGACTTAAGTTTTTTAAATGTACTGAGGTAATGGTCTAAAAAACCAGTACTCAAAAATCATTAAAAAAAAAGAACCATTTCCTAGTCAGTAAAGAAAAGTTGTGACCAACCTAGATAGCATATTGGAAAGCAGAAACATTACTTTGCCAACAAAGGTCAGTCTAGTCAAGGCTATGGTTTTTCCAGTGGTCATGTATGGATGTGAGAATTGAACTGTGAA
>NW_011405443.1:0-881 GCF_000754665.1 Bison bison bison | reverse complement strand
CAAGCTCAAAGTTTTAACAATTTATATTTTAGCTGCTTTAATTTCATTAATTTTTTTTGGTGATATTATCAAAAGATCATATGAAATTACTATCATGACTAATAACTAATTTTTTTTTACAAAAGTAAAAATTCTGTTTAATTACAAATATACATATGTCTTGAATTATGTGTGTAAATATGCCACTCAAACTTTCTGAATTATGACTCAAGGAAGAAAATATAATTTTTTAAAAAGATAAAAAATTATAAGAACTATGGATGTATTTGTATACATTTTATAGATAAGATCTTTGCAATTGAATTTTTATCAGCTATTTTTGTTACAATTTCTTTGTTTTTAACTAATATAACAATACACTCTATGGGGTCACAAAAATTGAGACATGACTGAGTGACTAACCACACACATACATATACATATGAATATAAATCAAAGTCAATCTAATATTATAAAAAAGTGTATATTTTATTTTCATGTTTTGATTTTTATTTTTGAATATTTAAATTATAAATCATCACAAGAACTCATATATGATCACTATCACATCATTTTTACATATATATTCTATCACATAAATTTTTCTCTCTCCCTTTATCAAGAAAAAGCACCTTAAAGTCAGCAGTGATATAAGCTTAACTATTGGCAAGTGCTAAATTGAAGTCTAGTAAATATATTTGGATAGTTTAGGGAAAATGTTTATACAGAGGAAAAGGAATATTATAACGATTGCTAACTTTGCAATGATAGAAGCAAAATAATTTGTATACTGTCAAAAAAGATTAAAAGGATGTATACCTGTGGCGGATTCATTTTGATATTTGGCAAAACTAATACAATTATGTAAAGTTTAAAAATAAAATAAAATTAGAGAAAAAAAT
>NW_011405442.1:0-961 GCF_000754665.1 Bison bison bison | reverse complement strand
TGGCTCCTTGCTTATCTTACCGGTTCACTGTTAATGGTCCTTGGGGAGCTGAGAGGGATTCGAGCATAGCGGTGTGTAGGAGACAGAAGGAAGTTTCAGAGAGAGATACAGATGACCCAGACCTTAAGCCACTAAGAGCATTTGGAGAAGTAATACTTTGTGACCCAGCCTTGTTCAACTGCCTATCTTTCCTCCACCCCTCAATCCTCATGCCCACCATCATCTACAACCACAATATTCCTTAAGAGTAAGACAGAAATATGGGCCTCCCTGAAGGCTCAGTGGTAAAGAATCTGCCTGTCAATGTAGGAGATGCAGTTTCAATCCCTAGGTCAAGAAGATCCCCTAGAGAAGGAAACGGCAAACCTACTGCAGCATTCTCGCCTGGGAAATCCTGTGGACATGGACAGAGGAGTCTGGTGGGCTCTAGTTTGTTGGCTCCCAAAGAGTTGTACATGACTTAGGGACTCAACAGCAACAAGATAGGAATGTTCTTTTCCAACAAGGAAACTGGCTTTTTCCTCTTACCAGTGGTGAACTCTGTCAGAAGTTAACTTCAAGAGTGCTGGTGGCTTTCTGCATGTCCGTTTCCCAGCCAAGAGCCATTGCTCAGTGGCTGGATCCAGGCAACTCTGTGTGTGAAGGATGAAGCCCCTGGAAGGAGATTTAAAAAGTCTTTGAACATTACAGCTGGAAAGGAGCCTTGCCATCAACCAAAGACGGCCTTCTTGATCCTCAGATGGAAACCAGAGTAGGGACTTACCCAGGGTCATCAGCCAAGACAAGTTGATTCTGTGCCCATTAAAAATACATGCTGATTCATTTCATGAGAATTCTCATCTGGCCCTGGTTTTGAATACTGTGTATTCCAGGGAAGCCTGGGCATGTCCACTGTAGCCTCCAACAATGGCCACCATGATTGGACCCCAGCCCATCCTGACTTCCTCTCTTACTTCAAACA
>NW_011405441.1:0-871 GCF_000754665.1 Bison bison bison | reverse complement strand
CTTTGTGTTACTTCGTTTTGCTTTGAGGAGGAGACCTCAACTAGGAACTTTCTTTCCTACAAGGACAATTTTATTTAGCCTTCATTCATTCATTTGCACCCTGACCGGATCTCCACCTCAGACCTACTGATGTAGGACAGTCTTCTAGTCCAAGTTTCTGACCGTAACAGGAAACTGGATGAGCCAGAGATTTTACTTTATTCAGGGATACCACCCTGAAAGCTCTCCTTGTACCCTCCACACCCTTTTCATTTCTTCCCTCACATCGCTTCTCAGTCAAAGCAAATACACATCTCAGAAAATAACACATTCCTGTGTGCACATGTCAGGTTGTTGCCATGAGTAACAAAAGAGTATACTTGATGGGGACTAGGAACTTGAGAGAGCAAGAAGTATATTTGGCACCTTTACAAAATTTCATATATTTGAGGTGGGGAGGGGCAGCTGGCCTTTTTCTGGTCAGGGAACCTTCTGTCTCTCAGAGCTAAGGCCAGATAGCGGAAGTGAGTCAAAATCTCTGCCTTATTTTCCTACTTGCCATGTCATGGTGGTGTTACTAAGGGAGCACATAGGTCCTGGTCTTGCAGTTTCAACCCAACTTCTGTGTCATTCATTGCAGCTGGCAGAATTTCCTTCTGTTCTCTGGAACTTGGTCTCCTATTAGCCATAGTTTCTAGGGGCTTTATTTCACTTTATTTGTTTTTAGGTATTTTTATTTAGTTTTATACATTGGTAACACCCTAATGGAATACTGGGAAAGGGCATATCATACACTGAGTTTTAAAAGGAAATTTAGGGGACTTCCCTGGTAGTCCAGTGATTAAGGCTGCCTGCTTCCACTACAGAGGGCATGAATTCAATCCCTGGTTGG
>NW_011405440.1:0-904 GCF_000754665.1 Bison bison bison | reverse complement strand
CATCTCCTGCACTGGCAGGTGGATTCTTTACCACTAGCGCCACTTGGGAAATCTACTTTAGTCCTAGAGTTTCTACAAAGTCCTCAGTAGCTGACATTACAGTGGCAAACACAGGGGTCCAGCCAAAATCTTCCTGAGGCTCTATTTCCTCTTGGGTCAGCAGGATACACAGGGCTGTCCCTGGCTTATGAAAATATAGTCATGCTGACTATGTTTCAAGCACTGTGCTCTTTGCCGGCACTTTGCCACCCCCCACCTAGACATTCCCCCAATTCTATGAGCTAGGTTCTATGAATAGGCCCATTTTGCAGATGAAACAACTGAGGCTCAGAGAAATATAATCCCTTGCTCAGCATCAAGGAGGTAGAAATTCAGAGCTAAGATTTCAATGTGTGTATGTCTAGGGCCTGAACACTCCCTGTACTTTACAAATCCTGGAGGTGGCAGAGAGTCAGGGAAGGAGGCATGGCTGATGGTGTGATGCATTCATGAGCTTAGATTCTGGCTCTAAATGCACATCCCAGGCCCCACAGTGGAGCCCCAGGGCCTCCAACTTCTGTAGACAGCACAAAGACCTTTGCCAACCATCCTCTCCAGCCCTCCCCCTCTCTCTATAGGAAAGAGATTAAAGGAAATCTGTGCCACTTAAAGAATTATAGCAGGAGGAGCAGGCAGATGGAGACATGCGGTGGCATCTCCGTGACCACATCCCACCCATAGCACTGGTGAGATCAGAGGCAGCTCTAGGGGAGAAAGCACTTCCCAATTTTTGGACTGGGCTCAAGCTCAGACTCTCATAATGAAATTTTATAAGAAAAACCAAAGGACATACTTCCTGGAAGTATGTCCTTTGGTTTTTCTTATAAAATTTCATTATGAGAGTCTGAGCTTGAGCCCAGTCCAA
>NW_011405439.1:0-864 GCF_000754665.1 Bison bison bison | reverse complement strand
AGATGGTGTGTGTGTGTGTGTGTGTGTATGTGTGTGTGTGTGTGTGTGTGTGTGTAAGTTGCTTCAGTCACGTCCGACTCTTTGTGACCCTACGGACCGTAGCCCACCAGGCTCCTCTATGGGATTCTCCAGGCAAGAATACTGGAGTGGGTTGCCAGGCCCTTCTCCAGGAGATCTTCCTCACCTAGGGATCAAAACCATGTCTCATGTCTCCTGCCTTGGCAGGTGGATTCTTTACCGCCAGCACAGAGGATGGCAGTTCTAGTCAAATGCTTTGTTCTGTTTTGTTTTGTTTTGTTTCAAAGAGTGTCACTGCGCTTACAACATCTCACAGTCCTCATCCAAAACAGGAAAGTCAGATAAGAAGTGCCCAAAGTTAAAAGAACTGATAAAAAGAAGATGTGATCGTGATGAGACCTGTCCCTTGTTACTGTGAAACTCACAGACACCTTGATGAGGGTGTGTCCCAGGTAGAGAGATGGGCTCTTACCGGAGCCCATGGCAGGTGTGCTGGATGGTATTGGTCTCTTACTCTCACTTTTTGACGTGCAGGGACAAGCACGGGTCTGAAATTTAAGGGAAGTCAGGACAGATTCGCCGCTCTCTTGGTCAAAGACAGATTTATAAGACATTAAACCATGTGCTCAGCAGCGGCAAGAAATGTTGGCGTCTACATGAGATGATTTCATGTAGCAGCAGAAATGAAATTTGTGGTGGCCCTGATGAACTAAAGCTTGGAACATGACACGCTGGAGGGTGCATGTATTTAAGGTTTTTTAAATGGTTCAAAGACCAAAAGAGAGAGAATATGAAGCAAGTCCCAGAAAAGTCTTGGCTATGAAATAGTTTACTTCTGTTTACCAT
>NW_011405438.1:0-871 GCF_000754665.1 Bison bison bison | reverse complement strand
CCTGCCAATACAGGGGACACAAGTTTGAACTCTGTTCTGGAAAGATCCCCACATGCCACGAAGCAACTAGGCCTCTTTGCTTCAGCTACTGAGCCTGCGTGGTGTAGCCTTGAGCTACAACTCCTGAAGCCCACGGACCTAGAGCCTGTGCTCTGCAAGAGAAGCCACTGCAATAAGCCCGTGAGCAGCAAAGAGTAGCCCCCCCGTAACCACAGCTAGAGAAAGCCCACATGCAGAAACGGAGGCCTGGCACAGACAAAAATAAATGAATAAATCTTTCTAAAATATTATGAACATTTTCAAACACATGAAAAAGTTGAAAGAGTAATGAAATGAAAACCTGAATGCCTACTACCTAGACTGAATAATCGTTAACATCCTAAAATTTTGCTTTATTTCCATCAATCATCTATATATACATTTTTTCTTTTGAACCATTTGAAAGCAGACATCGAGGCACTTTACCCCCAAAGACTTCAGCATGCATCTCCTCTGAAGAAGACATTCTCCTAGATAACTGCATATCATTACTTAAACTAGTAACAGTAATTTCACACCACCATTTAGTATCCAATCTATATTGAGATGTTTCTAGTTGTCCCAAGAATACACTTTGTGTTGCTTTTTTCTTTTGAACAAGGATTCAATCAAAGAATTACAGGTGGCAGTTAACTGTCTCTTTAGTCTCTTTATGGGCTTCCCTGGTGGCTCAGACGGTAAAGTGTCTGCCTGTAATGCAGGAGACCCAGGTTCGATCCCTGGGTTGGGAAGATCCCCTGGAGAAGGAAGTGGCAACCCACTCCAGTATTCTTGCTTGGAGAACTCCATGGATTGAGGAGCCTGGTAAGCTACAGTCCATGGGGTCGCAAAG
>NW_011405437.1:0-1327 GCF_000754665.1 Bison bison bison | reverse complement strand
AGTTACCCAACCAGGAACTGAACCCAGGCTCCCTGCAGTGGAAGTGCAGAATCCTAACCACTGGACCAGTAGGGAATTCCCACTTTTAAATTTTTTTAATCCTATAAGCAGCACTGTAATAATCTCGAAATGATGATAACTGGATGAAAGTCCGGTAAACTGTAAAACACCACCGAATTTCTAGAAAATGAGAAAACGGTGGAATGAGAAAAATAAAATCCTCATCATTTTGAGTCTCATTTCAAAAGAATTTTAAGAAAAAATCAGAATACTAGTCTCCAATTGTATCCCTACAAAAGGAAGAGAGAAAAACATTGGGAGCATTAGGAAAGCAGACTCTTATCTAGAGTTATTTTCACCATCATAGATACTATTTAAGTAAATGACACTAGAACTCAATCTATGATTAGTGCAATAACTATATGATAAATATATACACAATACCTTGCTGCTAATTTACTAGCAATATCTTACATTTCCCGTTACAGAGTCATGAGGCAGTCAGGAAACTTCCTATGGAGAGATCAATATTGACAAACCGAACAGCTCTGGCATTTCCAGAATCGTTGTTGTGGAAACACAGAAGACAGTGGTTTAAAAACTGCTGGCATTTTTTTGATATTATTTTGTGTTTCTATGTCTGTTTCTTACGAAAGAGGAGGCCTTTGGGACAGAGGTTCAGTAGGTAAACTCATTCCACAAGCATTTGTTTAGCTCAAATTATGCACAATATAAAAATCTAGCATTCAATGTATGTAAAACAATGTAAAACAATTTAAAATTTGCAATATCTGAGATTCAATCAAGAATTACAAGGCATGCAATAAACCAGAAAAATATAAACCATACCTAGGAGAAAGATCAATCAATAAAAAGAGACCCTGGCATGAAAAAGATGACAGAATTAACCAACAAGGACCTTAAAGTCTCTTAGAATATTGGAAGAATGACCAGGAATGTAAAAGCATGACCCTGAGAGTAAGTGCCTCAAGTTTTGAGCCCTAAGAACCTCTCTTGCAGTATCCTCATCTTGGGCCTAAAGACAAGAAATAGAGTGAAAATGAAAGTTCTAAAATTGAAAAATTAAAACTAAAATTCAAAACTATAATATTTGAAAATAAAGATACAATAAATAATACTGACAACAGATTAGACAATGAGGGACAAAAGATGTAGCATTTTGCACCAAGTTCTAGAAGCATCTACCTCACCAACTATATTTATACACATATACATATATGTGTGTATATAATATAAATGTTTTATGTTTATCTGAATAAACTTTATATATCTGTGCCAGCAGCCTGTTTATAATTTTGTAACATAT
>NW_011405436.1:0-881 GCF_000754665.1 Bison bison bison | reverse complement strand
TGACAGCAGATGATATGGTTGGATGGCATCACCGACTCTATGGACCTAAGTTTGAGGAAACTCCAGGAGTTGGTGATGGACAGGGAAGCCTGGCGTGCTGCAGCCCATGGGGTTGCAAAGAGTCAGACGCAACTGAGTGACTGAACTGATTTAAAAAAATTAAGTTATTTACCTAACTCTGAAAAATTAAGGTACATCTTTACACAACCATTAAAATGGAAAAGAAATATTTTAAGTATAAAAAGCTTCAGATATACTATTGAAATAAGATATAAAACTTCCAATAGAGCTCAACAACGAAAATTATGTATAAAATGATAGGAAGGAAATATACTCTGAGCAATACAAGTGATTTCCACTTTCTTCTAGATAGCTCTTGAATTTTTAAGTTATTGTACAATGAACTTATATTAATTTTATAAGAACACTAAAATGTCATCTATAATTTCAGTCTTTTTGGCATTAGGAACTTATAATACATTTTAAAGTGGCTATTCGAGAATAAGAGACTTAGGAGACATAACTACCAAATGTAATACAGATTTTGTTTGGGTCCTGATTCTAATAAATTGTCCATAAAAAGATGACTTTGAGACAACTGGCAAAATATGAATATGGATAGAGAATTTTATGATAGTGATAAATTATGACTAAAATATTAAAAGAATAATAAAAAATTAGCAGGTGATAACAACATGGTGGGTATGTTGAAAAAAAGTTTATCAAAGAAATAAATAAAAGTCTTTATAGTTAAAATATCAATAAAATTTATTTAAGTTCATAGGAAAAAAATATATCAGGAAGAGAAATAGTTGAAGTGAGTAGCAAAATATTGAGAACTATTTAAGCTAGGAATAAGCTGATTTACTTTTCTATGCTTT
>NW_011405435.1:0-1250 GCF_000754665.1 Bison bison bison | reverse complement strand
ATTCTCCAGGCAAGAATATGGAGTGCGTTGCCATTTCCTTCTCCAGGGGATCTTCCCGACCCAGGGATCAAATCTGCATTTCTTTCATTGCAGGTGGATTTTTAATGCTGAGGCAAGGGGGAAGCAAAGCTTGTACCACTTCACATGTGCAGAGACTGCACACACAAGAATCGGAAGGAGGTGTAAGCAAGTTCAGTCATTCACAGGCACCCTTGATGAAGACGGCCTATGGCCCCTTCGCTACCTAAGAACCCTGATGTGGAATAGCCAAGCCTCTGTAATTCAGTGCTGGTCTCTGGAAAAGTCATCTCTGTACCTGTGGGGGCCTTTGTACCACCGTTCCTTTCCAGTTTGATCTTGGAATCATGTTTTAATCTTTTTAAAGGGAGTTTAGGTCTTAGGTCCCTGAATAGTCCTGCTCCCCTTTTTAAAGAATTAATTAATTTATTTATTAGTGTTTGTCTGCGCCGGGTCTTTGTTGTTGCACGGGGGCTTTCTCTAGTCACGGCAGAGCGCAGTCTTCTCGTGGTGCTTCTCTTGTTGCGGAGCACAGGCTCTAGGGCGAGTGGGCTTCGGCAGTTGTAGCTTGCTTCCCTTTGGCATAATTGTTCCTTTTTATTCTGAGACTCAGTTTTGTGGAAGGATCGTGGGGTCCCGGACCCTCCCATTGGAAGGAATCTCAGAACTGACCTGGTATGAATCCTATTGGTATAAAGATGACCTGATAATTCTGATATGAGATTTCCTGATATCAAAGCTGAAGGCTTGTGCTTCTCATGACCCCGAGCTCCTTAGGGGATCTTGTGGGGTGAGTGGGATACAATGACCCTTGTTAGTCTTCCACTAAGCTCTTTCTACTGTGGAGTCTGCAACCTCATGGCTTTAATGCTGGATGGGCAGGAGCACAAGTTACTTAAATCTTGGGTGCTTCGGTTTCTTTATCTGTAATAACAGTGCTTACCTCATGCAATTATTGTAAATGGAATAAAGAATGTAAAGTACTTAGTGCAGTACCTGGTACATGTGTGTTTGTGCTCAGTTGTGTCTGACCCTTTGTGACCCCATGGACTGTAGCCCGTCAGGCTCTTCCGTTCTGGCACATCGTACAGTTGAAATAAATATTGTCTATCAGTATTATTTGGAGAAGGCAATGGCACCCCACTCCAGTACTCGTGCTTGGAGAATCCCACGGACGGAGGAGCCTGGTAGGCTGCAGTCCATGGGGTCGCTAAGAGTTGGACACGACTGAG
>NW_011405434.1:0-1060 GCF_000754665.1 Bison bison bison | reverse complement strand
AATAAAAGACAAAAGACAGGAATAAACTATGCGATACGCTGAAAGAAAAAGTGCTGCTAGTGTAGACTTTCAAAGAAAGCAAAAATACCTTTCAATAATGAAGACAAAATACTCTTTTTAGACAAACAAAAATTGAGAGTTTTACCACCAACAGATCTTTGCCCAAGAAAATTCTAAAAGATTCGTTTCAAGGAAAAATTTCAGATATTAGTAAATACTGGGTAAGTCTAAATATAATTTGACTGGATAAGCAACTAAATTAATGTATAAATTATGGGATTAAATAAAAGGTATAACTAAAATAATTAATGTGGGAGTATTTAAATTATAGAGAAAGTGAAAAGGGTCACAGTGTTTGGAGGTCTTACAATGCTTGGGAGGAAAGGTAAAGATATTGATTAATGTGTTAAAATATGTACAGCAGTCACTGAAAGAAGACTGCCAAATGTCCCCTATATCCATTGTCCTTTTCTTATATAATAATGAAACTTTACTTTTTATCTGACCACATGACCATTTTCAGCCTTTGAGGCTACAGTGGTTGAGGTGCAACAGATTGCATTTTATTTCCAAATATGGGGTGCCCCTCCTCCTGGGAGGATTATGTATTTCCTCACCCTCCTGACATCAGGTTTGATCTCCTTTGAGAGGGTTTTATTTAAATACTGGTGATATCAGTCTTGGCCAGGTGATTTGTTTAGCCAATAAACTGTCAGTGGAAATGAAATATGTCACCTTCTGAGCAGAAGTTTTCAAAACCATCATGAAGTTCTACCATCTCTTTTTCTTCTGCTCTATCCTTAGCAATGCTTCAGAAAGGGACTGGGGCCAGGAACGAAGAGCAAAAGCTGATGTGTACATGTGACATGAATGAGAAATAAACCCACATTAAAGCCACTTGGATTTTGGAATTGCTGGTTACTATAGCGTAATTTAGCCTTAGGTGAGTGATACAGAAGTTAATGCCCAGAAATAAACCACTGCTATCACAACAAATAAACGAATACAACAACCTCAAATTAGCAGTATATAGTATTGGCTTTCAGAATGTGAAGTGGGT
>NW_011405433.1:0-860 GCF_000754665.1 Bison bison bison | reverse complement strand
CTGCACTTCCACGTGACTGTTTGTGGAGAATTAAAAAAAAAAAAAAAAGCTTTGGTGAGCTAATCTTGAACTTGAGGCACTGTTCCTTTGTTGTCCAGCTGCTGCCTTCGAATCCTGTGTTTGTGTTACCCACAATTGCCACGGAAGCGTTTCATTTCATTTATTTATTATTCATATCCCTCTAACTTCCAAAGATAAATGCAAAGCGGGGAAGTGAAGCTTTTTCATTTTCATGCACTAGATTCGTATCTCAGCCGCTTTGTTTTGCTGATATGTCAGTGTAAAAACCACGGAGCTCCTACAACCACCCGTGCAGAGGGCTGGGCGACGGCGATTACTCTAAAATTCAAATATTTGGATTCGATGCAGAGGTCCAGTGCCAAGGACATGCTGATCTGCGATTGAAGAGCTAAAACATGAAAGTCCCAATCTTCCTCTCCCCTGACTGTGTCGAAGGGACGCGCTGTGGATTTAATCTCTTTAATCTGCCTAGCTGCTTCCAAAGCCACAATTATTCTGAAACCAGGCAAGGGCCAGCAGCGCTGCTGGGTCCGCCCCTGAGTGCAAGGCGAGGCTGGGACCACAGATCCCCACGGACTCTTTGTTCTGTAGCAGAGGATTCTCTCAGTGGCCAGCTGAAGGACTTTTCTTTGTGTTGTGATTGACAGACATGAATTAAATATCACCCCACTGGGCTTTCTGATTGGTGAATGGCCATGGATTACAAGAATGTCTGGGGAAAATGGCATTTCATGATAGGGAGACAAGACCAGAAAGGCAGGGCTTTTCCAGCTAATCCTGAACTTGACAACAGCAGAGACCTTGATTCTGGGCTGTGTGTGTGTGTGTGTGTGTGTGTG
>NW_011405432.1:0-892 GCF_000754665.1 Bison bison bison | reverse complement strand
TAATTCCTGAATATTCAGGAATTAAGTGGAGTAGCAAACTACTCCTGGGGGCTGAAGAATGCATGCATTTCCTTCATTAGTTTTTCATATGGTGATAAGTAACTATTTACAACCCTCTTCCTTTTTATGAACCATATGGTAAAAGTGATTATCTACAACCCTTTCTCTTTGATAAAAGAGGATTGATGAGGGGTTGCCTTATCAAAAGTCTGGACCTTTGATTTTTATCTTTGCTGAAAATAGTTATCTTGTAAGACAGTATAAATATCCACACTATGTTGAAATAAATGCCTTTGCTCCATCAGAATGTGGATCCCTGTGTCTTTGTTTCTTTTTTTCTCTCTCTCTCAGGCTAATTCTCTGGAGTGCAGAGGCTCACTGAGCTCACTTTCTTGCCCGGGCTTCTAAGACTGTCTGGTAAAGGAGCACTGTGCCTTCACCACCTCGAGAGGGAACCTGGTGCCTATACGCAGCAGTGCAAGACTCGTGTCAAAGGCTTTATTGGCTTTCTGCATAAACCAAGGAATATCAGCCTCTTTCTCTCTTTTACTTTCTTATCGTCGACTCTGGACCACCAGGTTCTGGTCCAGTAAAGGACCTCAACAAGTGGTGCCCAGAACAGGGGCCTGGTACACGTGGCAGATTCAGACACAGTGACCCCAAAGGCCTATTGAAGCCAGTAAGTACTAAGACGAGTAAAATGGCTGGAAAGCCCTGTCACTTTTCTACTTTACTTCATCACTTATTTAAAGTTCAGGGACCTAATGAAACGTATGCTGATTTTTTAGCTAGATTCAGTTCAGTTCAGTCATTCAGTCGTGTCCGACTCTTTGCGACCCCATGAATCACAGCACGCCAGGCCTCCCTGTCCATCACCAACTCCCGGAGTTCA
>NW_011405431.1:0-916 GCF_000754665.1 Bison bison bison | reverse complement strand
TCAAAACTCAGCTTACGTTTCATGTCTAAATGAAGTTTTCCTTGACTGCCACCCACTCTGTTACATCCCTTTCAATGGCACAATTCATTCTTCTCCCAGAGGAGTTCTCACAATGTTTAATTCACACTTTCACCTTATGCAACATTCCAGTATGATGTGTAATTAGCTGCATGTCTGTTTTTCCAACTAACTGTAAGCATCACATCTTACTCAGTTTTAGGTTTCCTGGCACAGGGCTTGGTACCCCAGCAAGTGCTCAATCAAAATGTGTTGAGTGGATGAATCCTGTACAAGGGGGAGAAGCAGGAAACAGGAAAATAGTAAGGTTTTTTTGTGATGATGTTACTTGGTAAGAAAGTCTGTGAAAGTACCTAGTGGGGAAAAGATATTTGCAAAATTTTGACATGACCAGCAATACATATTAGGATTCTGGGATTTGATACTAAGAAAAAAATGTCAGTGGGAGACTTGAAGAAATCTTTAAATTTTTTCCTTAAAATCTCCTTGCCTTTTCCCTCAGGGCATAAATTGAAACTTTGGGTATGGAGAACCAGGAACCCAACTGGCCATGTGTGGGGAAAAGGCCCCTCCTATGTAATTGGATGTTAAAAAGAGGAAAATTTCTTTTCGACAGGCACAGGATTTTGGCTGAAGTTCAGCCACATACCTATTCTAAGTTGAATTTGGGTATAGCCCTAATAATTACAGTTACTCTTTAGAAAAAGAGCCCAAGAGGTTTACCTGGAGATTTTTTCCAGATGTAAGCAGGTATGTGAGACGCGCAATAATGAAGATCTAAACCGGATGAGGCCATTTTGTGCCCCACAGTCTTCTCTCCAATCGCGCGAATGCTGAGAGATGTTCCCCAGCAATCACCAGGATGATGCAACGCAGCCATCTAACAAACACCAGATGC
>NW_011405430.1:0-895 GCF_000754665.1 Bison bison bison | reverse complement strand
TGCCAACATCACATTACTTCCAATACTGAAACCATGAAGTTGTAATAATGCTCCAGGCTAGAACTTTGACACAGACTGACATCAAAGGTGCCCCTGATCTGTGCTTGTGCCTCACTACCTAAAGCCACTTGTAAGTCATTGCACTGCCCCAAAATTCTTCACTTTGCCATATAACCTCTTTCCCTCTTGCAATCTCCTCTCCAAATAAGGACAGTAATGCACATCTCATCTCATGAAGCTGCTATGAAGACCACATCAGATCACAAATGTCTAGCAGAGCCCCTATAATTAATTTTTATCAAAATCTTAGTATTCTTTTTTCTCTCCAGATGGCAAGAGTCTCCACATTCCTAGTTAGTCTATGCAGCTCAATTTGGTTTTTTAGTCCAGCACGTAGGAAGTGATTACAGTGAAAACCCTTGTATTCTGAGAATGTTCCAAGCCCATAATTTACAGACACTGAGGGAGTTAAAGATTTTATCAAGGGTTTTTTTTTCTTATCATATAGAGACTCTTCCAACAGATTAGAATATATAAAACTAGGTGATCATCACCACCACTGCTTGTTTAGAACCTGCTCTTTTCTGAGTGCTTGAACCCAAGAGGGAAGCATGAAACTGCTTGGGATCCTTGGGCTGGTGGCCCTCTCAGAGTGCATAGTCATGTAAGTACAGAGATCGTATGTGGCATCATCTCTCTTCCTTGGATTTTTCTTGTCTTCCGCTTCCACTCATCAGGGTTAGAAGGGAATGAAATCAATCCCTGACAGTCCTTCTTGTTTCTTTTCTGTTTATTTTTTCCTGGCAGTCTTAAAGTTCAATTCTCACTTATTGATGAGTACCTTGCCATGGGCACCGTGGGGCGCAAGGGTTTTAGGGTAAGCCTTCAGGGTTTA
>NW_011405429.1:0-1005 GCF_000754665.1 Bison bison bison | reverse complement strand
CTTGCTTGGAGAATCCCATGGACAGAGAAGCCTGGTGGGCTACAGTCCATAGGGTTGCAAAGAATTTGACATGACTGAAGCAACTTAGTGTGCACACATGCATGCACGCACACATACACACACACACACACTGTAAATAAGACTTGCTCTAGGTCTGAAAAAAAAGCCAGTTATTGGAGCACTGTTGGGCTCACGTGGTAACCAAAGTTCTTATCATGGAACATCCAGTGACTGAAAATTGTTTGATGTTATTAAATCCATTGGATAATGATGTAAAGTAGGCATCGAGCCCAGCCATTGCAATGGTTAAATGGAAGCACTGTCTTCCAACAGGTCTAAAAGGCACTAGTAAGTACATTCCTCCACTCAAATTGGGTTCCTTACAATAAATTTATGGGAAAAAATAAGGATTCAGATCTAGTTTAGAAAAGACTTGGCATGCTACACTGGTGCTGACCAAGACCATGATGAAAGAAAATCCTTGCAATAGTCAAATCTGTGAACAGTACACTTGGATGTATACTTTGTATGAAGATAGAGAAGTCTAAATTGTACATCACCTTCTGAGCACAGGAAAACAGCTTAGCTGGCTTATAAGAGGCCAGAAAGGAACAATAGGGAAAGATCGGTGGCAAAGAAATCTGGGGTAATCTTATGTCAATAGATCCATTGGAGTGATCATAAAATAAGGATCTTTCTTTAATGTTCAGCATATAACATCCATTACAGAGGAGTCTCTCAATAACCAGGTAGACAGTTACTTGTTTCATTCACATCAGCTATCATCTTTCCTTAGCCATTATGTTCCTACAATGGTCCCATAAAGAGATCACCAATATAGCAAGGATGGAAGCTATGCCCAGGCCTGAAACTATGTACTGTCTCTCAACAACTTTGATCTAGCTGTGACTTCCTAATACAGTACAACTCTTTGGGGAAGACCAGCTAACCACCAGGCAAAAGTGAATTATATAGGTCCCATTCTATGTTGCAGGTGACAGAATT
>NW_011405428.1:0-916 GCF_000754665.1 Bison bison bison | reverse complement strand
ATTACTCCCTTTCCCCAAATACCTGTTTATGTGTCTCCTATTCCTTACTCTTCCTAATTGTTCTGCTCACTAATTACCCCTAAGAGAGTTTGTTAATCTACAGGAAAATTGAGAACCAAGTGATTTTGATTTATTTCAATGATATGCCTTCCTAGATTTACATTTATTATTCCCTTTAAAAAATGAAACACACCAAGCTAATATGGTGTGGCCATGTCTTTTTTAACCTTTGGAAAGTAGGCAGCATGTTGCTAAGCAAGTAGTAAATGTTTAAAATAAACTTGCTAAATTAAATTAACTATTGCCCACAGTACACATAAATTTCAGCCATGAGAGGAACAATGTGTGAAAGTGCCCTTTGTAATGACCCAGTTCAGCTGGACAGATGAAAGTCTGGGGCATAGCATTTCACTGGCTTGATCCATCTGCCACCAGTCACTTGTGGAAAGAGGCTTCTGTTTCTTTTCAGCCAGCAAGAGGAAGCAAAGCAGGATTTAGTAGCTGCTAAGGCACCAAAGGAAAGGGCACAGCACACACCATTCATGTCAAGTCAGGGATGGAATCCCAACTGCCTTATTCTCCCATCTGGTAAGTAAACACTCTCCAAGCTGGTTTGCTTCAGATAATACCTTGCTTACCAGATAAGGAAAACTACACTCATTTACTAAGGAGGTTAATAATGCCATTTATAAGAATAAAAATATATATGGTCTATATTTGAACTCACAGAAGCTACCTAAACATTGAGAAAAACCGATTATTTGGCTTGCTCAAATTTCTCTTAAGCCACCTCTGTTTAATTATCTGACAGAGTCAGGCAAAGTGGGTTTTAAAGTCATATTGTTGTTGTTCAGTCACTAAGTCGTGTCTGACTTTGCAGCCTCATGGACTGCACCACACAAGGCTCCTCTGTCCT
>NW_011405427.1:0-922 GCF_000754665.1 Bison bison bison | reverse complement strand
ATCGCACTTTTCTTGTCAAAAATTTGCAAAGGATGATGAGGGAAACTCACTGTGTCACTTTCCATCAGGATGCTTTGCAAATTTTTGACAAGAAAAGTGACAGCTATTAAGATGGTGAGAAGTGGGAGGACAGTTGGCATCAAAGTACACGCAGGAGGTGAGGAAGCCATGAGGCGACTGTTTGTACTGAAGAGGACATCAGCGTTGCTCTTCCAGTCCTCCTGGATCAGCCCACGGCTGGCAAGGTCCTGCTTCGGTCAGGCTGGTCTTTGGCTCAGCAAAGCTGCTGTAGCACCTTCCTTCATGCCCCCCCAGCCGGTCAGGTTAGCCGAGACCTAGGTTTTCTTGTTTACTTTTGTTCTGCTGGTGTATTTTAAAGTTAATCCTACATATGATATCATTCTACCTATACACAGTTCAGTATGTTTTTAAATGTCTTTTTGCAATAACTGAGCACATTGGATTGTAGACTGGCTATAAGATAATACCAAGGCATAATCAGTCATTTAATTAATACTTTCATTATGTAAATAGCATAGCAATTGAGCAAGAAGGTGTCCATATTTTTTTAGATATGAATACTGATATATTTAGAGGTGAAATGACGTGATAACCAAGGTCTGTTTAAGCATATTTCAGCAAAGGAAAAGAAAAAGAGACAGATGAAGCAAATGTGGAAAAACCTTCATAAGTGTTTAATCTGTGTGATAGCTGTGTGGATGTACACTGGCCACTCACACTGCTTTTTTGATATTTGAAAACTTTCACAACAAAAACGTTTCTTAAAAGTAGTTTCAGTACCAGATGATCCGAGAGGTGTGTACATGTGTGCTTCTGGGAGTGAGGGGGGCATAGAGGGGCAGGAAGTACAGGGGGCGCAGGTAGCAGGCTGGGAAGAGGTACAGGACACTGACTATGTCTG
>NW_011405426.1:0-869 GCF_000754665.1 Bison bison bison | reverse complement strand
CTGAGCAACTTCACTTTCTTTCACCCCAGGTTTTACCTCACCTATCAGTAACATAAAACCCAGACCTCTTTATCTCAGAATGTGTTTCTGAGCCAAAACCATTGCTAAGAAAACTTAATGCCTGAGAAGGGAACAAGGAACCATAAAGATGAAAGAACAAATGGTGAAAAAATGCAAAGAAAAAATGATGAAACCTGGAGACAAGTAGGAAACATATAAATTAAAATCATGAAAGCCTATTATACAATCTCCATAGAAAGGGATTCTATCACTAGTTGAATAGATATAAAGCAAATTAATTTTACCCTTCTTATCAATATTTTAACTCTATCATTCAATACTCCATAAAAATCACTTTGGAAATGCCATCTATTGTATATTATGAAAAAACCTAGGAACAAAGTCATGGATAATATCTAACTTCACCAACTAAATTTTATTGAACTAGTTTTGAGTAGATTTAGTTTTCCCTAATGCTCTGGTAAAGATAACGAGAGAGAGTAAAACTGATTCTTATATTTCACCCCCGGAAGATTTACACTGAATTTACTGACACTTAAGCTTCTAGGAGGTTGTTCAGCTACATGGGCTTATCCAAAGGCTAGGAGGCCATATAAGTTTCTGTAAAATTTGAAAAAGTTCAGATATTTTAACCACAATTGGCTGATACTACTACCTCTTTCCACTCTGACTTTCCTTCCCATATACTTCTTTTTTTTCTTTTTTTTAAATTATTATTATTATTAGTTTACTTTACGATATTGTATTGGTTTTGCCATACATCAACATGCATCCGCCATGGGTGTACACGTTTTCCCCATCCTGAACCCCCTTCCCACCTCCCTCCCCATACCATCCCTCTGGGATGT
>NW_011405425.1:0-958 GCF_000754665.1 Bison bison bison | reverse complement strand
GACTCCGCCTCAAAGCCCGCGTTTTTAACCAGTCGGTGATACTGCGCCCAAACCTGTGTAGCCGGTGACGGTGTTGCTTTTAACACTGAAGGACCACAGTAATTTTTTACGTAGTTGGAGTGGTGGAGAATTGAGCCCTCACGATTTGCTTTTACAGTTTAGAAACAGCAAGGTAGAGGAGACTTTTGTCCTGCCTGAAGTATCATTTCTTTCTTTCCTTTTAAACTTTTTTTCCTTTTTTTGTCTGGGTTGGGTGTTTGTACAGCTTGTGGGCTTTCTCTGGTTGTGGCTAGGGCTTTTCATTGCAGTGCTTGGGATTTTCTTGATAGGCTGTAGAGTGTGCAGAGAAGTACCATTTCTGAAAAAGACATGCATGACTCTGTGTCATAAATTTAATGTGAGAGAATCATGTTCTGTGGTTAATAAAGGGCCACCCAAGTAGCACTTTACCCACAGTCTCTGAAGCAAGGACACCTTGGAGCAGGGAGCATTGAGGCCACTGAAGTGTTTACCAGACCACATAGAGCACAGAGCTTTTACAGACTTAAATGAAAATATGATCATTTTTTGGTTTGTTCTCTTTTTCAGTTTTCTGGGGAAAACTTTTTTCTTTTTATCTTTTCAGGTCTCCCCAGAGCAACATGACAAAGGCAGTAGATGCGTTTAGTAAGTATTTTCTGTATCTGAAGTGCAGGAACTGTTCAGGAATAGCTTTACATTGACAATACCCCAGTATTTTCACATTTCTAGGTATACTGCTCTGAAATCCGCTTGTCTTCTCAATAAGTATCTCTTACATGAGGCCTGTGAGGGATGGAGAATAATTCAGTGCCCTACCTGAGTGCATGTGTG
The DNA here is from genome assembly GCF_000754665.1 of Bison bison bison. Lineage (NCBI taxonomy): Eukaryota > Metazoa > Chordata > Mammalia > Artiodactyla > Bovidae > Bison > Bison bison. The sequence continues at coordinate 106 of NW_011405425.1, read as the reverse complement.
AGGGAGGTCTGAGCAGGAGGAGGCAGAGGTTTAGGAGTTTATAGGAGGAAGTGAGGACACAGACCATTTCTTCAAGCATTGCTTGTCACTCCTTAGAATAGAGCAG
>NW_011405424.1:0-900 GCF_000754665.1 Bison bison bison | reverse complement strand
TAAAATCCTGAGACTCAATTTAAATTACAGGTAATTCAAATTGAGTCTCAGGATTTTAATATGAATGAATGAATGGATGAAGCACTTTCCTGATGATAAGTGGTGTGGGAAAGAGTATCTGAATGAGGGGCTGATGTCATAGGCAATTAGAGAAAGCTTCTTGAAGGAAAATGAGAAGCATGGTATGAAAGACTTGGTATATATGATGCAAGGAAAGGGGAGAGGCAAGTGCATCTGGGTAACAAGTTGGGTTTTTGGTCACACCTGGCATGACAGGGGTGGGGGAGGGTCCTGAAAGAAAGGTCATCAAAGCCGGGCAGGTGCTGCAGGCTCTTGACAACCGTGGTTGTCAACCATGGGCAGCAGGAAGGCTACTGTCCTCTCCACACCTCATGGACAGGGACCTACACTTATTCTTTCCTCTACTTGACAAATTCTTCCTGAGCCTGTGTCACATGCCAGACACTGTGCTGGGTGCACATCCAGAGATAAACACAATGGCTCTGATTCCTGCCCTTATGGGGCTGACAGTCTATCAGGAGAGACTGAGGTTAAACTAAATCATTAGAGTTGGGCTAAGTCCACAAAGAAGTACATGATGAGGGACATGATGGTCAAAAGAGGAGCTTCCCTAGGGGATAACAGTCAGCAGAGTCTGAGGGGTGGGGTTTGTCTTCCCCGGCCCCCAGTCTGCCTCAGCACTCGCCCTGGACTTCCCGCATTCCACTGCACTGCCCCTTTAAGAGGCGCGCCTCTTTACTGAGCAAAGGAGGTTCCCGGGAACACAGCCGAGCCTGCCAAGGCTGTGGGTTATAAATCAATGCTGGCACTCCCTTGGCAGTGGACTCTCCTCTGAGCTGCCCAGATGGCGGGCAGGCCTGGGGCTCCAGGGGCAGCCAG
>NW_011405423.1:0-946 GCF_000754665.1 Bison bison bison | reverse complement strand
ATGATTTAGATCGGCTTGGAGAACTAACTAATTGGATAAATTAAGCATTGTTAACTGTAGTGACATCAGGAATCTTGGAGTGAAACGTAGCTTAAATGTCATCTTTCAACTGAGTGCTTTTTATAAAAGTAAGTTATAACTGCCCCTATTGTTTCTTTTTTCAGGAACTCTGTTCGGGGCTAGATTTCACGTCAGACAGAAAGGTTATCGTGGAGACACAAAAAAACATATGTTCTTGGGCGTATAGGTTTGAACCATATTTAAATCATATGAGATGATAACATTGAGTAGAACTGGTTGAAGTATCACACATAAACATTCAAAGTGGATTAATTTTATTTTGCATTACGTTCCATTTGGATTCTCTTAAACAAAAAGCCATCATTTTTTCTACAACCACCAATTTTATAGCAGATGTTATACATTCTTTGAAAGCAAAGACTGTGACATTTATCTTTGTATTTCTTTCAGCACCTATGTAAAGATTTCTAATAAATGCTTGATGGATATATTAATGGTTTCTTTAGAAAGTCCTTCTTGTTAACTCGTATAATTGAACCAATATACTCCTTTGTATTGAACCATACATACAGATTTGTATTAATAAAGCATGTGATTCATAAAATATTGGAAACTGCTATTCTTCCATGTGACTTTGCTGTGCCTAATTCCCACAAAGAATAGATGGAAAGATGAATTTAATTAATGTGTCTTCCTAGGTCAATTTTTTTAAGGAGGAATTTGTCAATGCTTAAGTATCAAATATTGGAAAAGGAAATGGCAACCCACTCCAGTGTTCTTGCCTGGAGAATCCCAGGGACTGGAGAATCCCTGGTGGGCTGCTGTCTATGGGGTCGCACAGAGTCAGACACGACTAAAGTGACTTAGCAGCAGCAGCAGCAAGTATCAAATACAAATGTTACATGACTCCTTCCCAGTACTTTTC
>NW_011405422.1:0-880 GCF_000754665.1 Bison bison bison | reverse complement strand
GGCCCTGGGGTCCACCCTGAAGGCTCTCCTCCTGGACTGCAGGGCCACCGGCTTCTTTCCTCAGCTCCAGCTGTATCCCCAGCAGGCGAGCAGGGCCACAAAAACGGGGTGTCCATCTGATTGGGTTTTCCTCTTTCACGGTGGGTTGACTCAGTCCTCCAGCCTCAGTGGACCTCTGGGAAACGCGAGTTGGGTGATTGTGCAGAGAGATGCATCTGAGCCCTGCTTCCCACGTGGCCCGGGAGTAGGGTGTGTCCTGCGGTCCACCCTGGGGGAGCCGGGGGCGAGATCAATGCGCAGGTGCGGTGGTCACCGATGTCCTCCTGAGCCCTGACGATGCTGAGCTGAGACCTGGAGGAGTGGCTCCCCATGGCACGCCAGTCTCCCTCCCCACCCCACTCTGGAGCTCTGCCGGGATCCCACTAGAAAATTCTGGCTCCTCCTGCAGAAGCTCGAGGAGCCTGGCAGATCTTTCATTCACAGTCAGAGCCCCTGAGTCCCTGCCGGGCACCCTGCTCTGGGCTGGGCAGCAGAGCCATGGACCGTGGGCAGGGCCCTGCTCTTGCATTGCTCACCCCAAGAGGCTCTTCAGCAGGGTTATGGGGAGAGCTTCTGGACGTTCGTGAACCCCAGAAACGGCTGGCAAAATGGGACTGCCCTGTGCCCTTGGGCCCCTGGAGGAGTCCAGACCACAGAGCCAACCAGCCCGAGGCATCCACAGTATTTTCTGGACACCGGTAACCCGGCCCCAACCCACCTGGCAGTACCAAGGCCCGCTGCTGCAGGCATCCTCCAGCCTTGGGACCCAGGGTGGGCACAGGCCCGGCTCACTGGGTCCTGGTGCCCAGCTGGCCCGGGTGCTCTCCAGGCTGGGCTGATC
>NW_011405421.1:0-876 GCF_000754665.1 Bison bison bison | reverse complement strand
TTTTTCAGGAAGGGTAGACAGGTAATATATCTTATGAAACCTTGTGTCTTTGAGAAATTGCTCCTGCTGGCTTTATTCACATGAATATCAGTTTATCTAGGTATGGGATTCATATGTCCTCTGTAATATGCATTTTTTCTCAAAGTCATAAAAATTGCTCCATTTTCTTCTCACATTCACTCTTCTTTCAATCGACATACTTTAAAAAAAAAACTAAGAATTTTTTTCATTCCATATCCCTAAATTCCATAGAAACAGGATACAGACTATTTTGTCTATTTTGTACTTCACACAAGGCACTGAAAAATAGTTTTGGATGACTTGCTTCTCTCTCTTATTCTGGTTTATTATTTACCATAACTCTTCTCTGAAGTCCATATCCCATCTTTTCTCTTGTTTTCATTTTCATTTGTTTCTCCTTTGCTATAGATTCCATGCAGACTCTCAGTTTTGTCATATCTAACTGATTGTATTTTCTGCATTCTCAGTTCTGTTCTTTATTGCTTAAAAGAAGATTTACACCCTGCTGCTGAGTTTTCAGTTCTTTGAATTCTTTTCTTCTTAATTTCAGTCTAATACCTTCTCATCTTAGATTGTTGTGTTTTTGTTTCATCCTGATTCTTTTTTTTATAACTGAAGTAGAAGAGTTATCATCAAGAAAGGAGAAAAAACTATGAAGCCATTATACTGTACATCTTAAACTTTAAACGTATACAATGTTATATGTCAATTATATCTCAGTAAAACTGAAAAAAGACTATATTAAAACATATAAAATATAAAATTAATATTTTTAAAAGAAAAGAAAAAAAAAGGGAAAGGGGCTTATAAAAAGGAAAGCCTGAAGACAGGAAGGACAAACCTTGATCTCTTCAC
>NW_011405420.1:0-964 GCF_000754665.1 Bison bison bison | reverse complement strand
TAGAAAATCTTAACAGACCCGTCACAAGCATGGAAATTGAAACTGTAATCAAAAATCTTCCAGCAAACAAAAGCCCCGGTCCAGACGGCTTCACAGCTGAATTTTACCAAAAATTTAGAGAAGAGCTGACACCTATCCTGCTCAAACTCTTCCAGAAAATTTTTCTTGGTTTTAACATGCTTGAATATGCTGTTGTGCCAGCACTAACAAAACGAGTTTTCAAGCAATAATGTATCCTCTAAGGAAAAAATTAAATGCCGATTTTGTCTGTGTAGGAAGTGTGTAGGCAGGATTCTCAACTTTCAGGAAAATTTCTGTCTTCATATAAAGATATTTTTCAGCTACTCTTTGAATTACTTCCCTGAGAACAAAGAAAAGACTATGAAAATGGAGTTGTCACAGGACTTGCTTGACGGCAGGGGTGATCTGTGGCTGCCTCCACCTTTGCTGGAATTGAGAGCAGAATCTGAGAGGAAGACAGAGGTGGTATCACAATAGGGCTAGGGAGGTATTGGGAACAAAACTGCTTCAGAAAATGGCCCAATTGACTGGTTCTGCCCCAAAGACCCCAAATAGCCAAAGCAGTCTTGATAAAAAAGGAACTGGAGGAATCAGGCTCCATGAGGGCTATTAAATTGTTGACACCTGTTGTGAGTTGAATGAGTGCCACCAAAATTTGTCTGTTGAAGTCCTAATGCCTAGCACCTCTGGATATTATTTTATGTGGAGATGGGGTCTTTACAAAGAGTAATTGAGTTCAAGGTCTTTAGAGTGAGCATTAATCCAGTATAACTGGTGTTCCTATAAAAGGGGGAAATTTGGAAACAAAGACATATACGGGGGAATACCATGTGAACATGAAAAAGACCAAGCAGCAAGGCTTAGAACTGATCTTTCTCTCATACCCCTCAGAAAAAACAACCCTGTCAACATCTTGTTTTTGGATTTCTTTCTTTCTTTCTTT
>NW_011405419.1:0-983 GCF_000754665.1 Bison bison bison | reverse complement strand
GATTTGGCTTATATTTTATTTTTGCCCCAAAATTTTAGTTATAAAATGTACATACAATCTTCTGGCTCTCACATTTTTTCTCATGCGATTTATGAAAGCACTTCTTCATTGATCGCCTATTGTGGATCGTGGAAGTGGACAGATTTCTGATGTTGTCAATATCTTATTTTTAATGTATACATTTTTTATACCGTAAGGTTATATATTACAGAAAACTGCATAGTGAGCAAAATAATTCCCATGCCAAATCAACTTCTGGATTAAAAATTCTTCAGATAATTTCAATATCCATTTTATATCAGTGTACACTTAGGTATATGTGTTCTTTGCTGAAGGACCTTAGAAGACAGCTTTGAAGTAGGAAGATGGCTGTGTCCTTGAATAGGAAGATATTTTCTTATGATGTATGGTCTTTCTATACTTAAATCAACATTTCACAGTTTTAAAGATTTTGGGTTACATATGCTATCTTTAATTGTTGTGATGAAATTAAAAGTTTTGTATAGTAGAGGAAGATTTGCCTTCTAGATATCAAAATGTTCTATAAGTGCCCACAAAGTGTTCATTTATTAACAACTGAAAAGATAGATAAATGAATGGAACAGAATGCCCCAAAACTTTAGAACTTGAAAATGATGACCTTTTCTGTTAGAAATGATAAACTGTATGTAGATGGTGGAGAAATAACCTCATCATCTATGCTGAATTTTTACTTCTGCAAATTATCTTTGTTCTTTTTGGTAATCCTGCCTTCTTTTAATTGTGTTCCTTCCCTTCATTATTCAAGTAATTTATTATCTAAAAACCTACCTGTGTTATTGTTGAACAACAGTAAAAACATATCTTGATTTGGCTTATATTTTCTTTTTGCCCCAAAATTTTAGTTATAAAATGTACATACAAAAATCTATGTGTAACTTAAAGAATAATAAAATTAGTGACCATGTTTTGATCAGTAAGATAAAAAACTGCTTCTGTTTTTT
>NW_011405418.1:0-1223 GCF_000754665.1 Bison bison bison | reverse complement strand
TGAAGTTAAAAAGCCAAGATGAATATAGTATCCCTCAATATTTTTAGGATGTTAATTTCTTTTCGTGCTGCCTATAACTGTAAATTGAAGATTTTGAGACAATGATTTATAAATTATGTATACATGGACACACAGCTGTTATATGAGATGGCTTGGAAAAGTAAACTTCTGTGGAATATGAGACCAAAGGAAGAATTCCCAAATGGATAAATAAAGTATGTGGAAAACATCATTGCCTCTGAAAAACTGGAAACATCTCTGTTACCTGAGTTACTTACTCTACCTAAATTATTCCTTGGTGGATGACAGACCATTATTTTAACTTTCTCTCTTCATTCAGACCACTAGAAGAGAATTTCCATTTTGCAGTCTTGATCATGATCTTTTTGCCCATTCTCTGTCCTAGCTCCAGAAGCATCCACTGATCCTCTTCCCTTTTCATCTAAAAAGTTCTGAATAGCTTTAAAGGGAGAATAAGGTATTGATCAAACTCTGCTGAAGGCTAAAAGACTCAGAGGTAGAGACTTGAACCTTCCACGTCCAATTACAGACTTGGTCAGGCACAAAACTATCACAGAAATTGCCTGAGGATGTCGAGGCCTAACCGAAACCGAGTGGTGGACTGTCCCTTACCTTCACCCGTCCCGAAGCACAGCGGTCCAGCAGAATCAGGCAGTCGGTGGCCTCTTCTAACAAGGCGCTCTTAACACACTCGGGTGTGAGGCTTGAATCCCTTGCTACATCACATATCAGTTTCAAGAGAGCCTTCAGTAAGACCACAAGTCTACAGGAGACTCTGGAATCAAGAAGAAACATGGTATTCATACTCTGAATCAGGATATTAAGGCACCTGGGATATGAAAGCCCTCATTTCATAAAGGAAGGAACTGAAGTCCAAGTTTAAGACCATAGAGCTGGAAGCAGAATGAGACCAGACTCCAGATTTCTGAACTCCAAGCCTGTTGATTTTCCTACAGCACACTGCCCACACACTTTGACACGCTGGCATACCCCAAGAACACCTGGTTGCCCTCCAGAAGTTGGTGGTTTTACTGTTAGGAAACAGCCCTCCTGAAAAGGGAGAACTGGGCCCTCCTACCAGGGGCCTATACTTTTTGGCCAGAGAACAGGAAACGGCCCACAGTTCTTTAGCTTGGATGTGGTCTTAGGCCTGGAGGTTAAGATACAGTGAAGGAATAAGCTTGGCTTCTGAGAATTCAGTG
>NW_011405417.1:0-876 GCF_000754665.1 Bison bison bison | reverse complement strand
ATACTGGAGTGGGTAGCCTTTCCCTTCTCCAGGGGATCTTCCCAACCCAGGGATCAAACCCGGGTCTCCCACCTTGCAGGTAGATTCTTTACCAGCTGAGCCACAAGGGAAGTCCAAATTTACACATTAGTTTTCTTTTATAACAAAATACAAATATATGTCTCTCACACAATATGTGCAATTTTAGAAATTTAAATAGACTCCGATATTTTTCTACAAGAAAATTAATGATAAATTGATTCTGTTTTGCATCATAATTCACTTTACAAAAGTTATTGCAATAATTTATTCAGGTTTATGTAATATACGGGCTTCCCAGGTGATAAAGAATCTTCCTACCAATGCAGGAGATGTAGGAGACAAGGGTCCCATCCCTGGGTCAGGGTGATTCCCTGGACTAGGAAATGGCAGTTCAATCCAATACTCTTGCAGGGAAAATGCCATGGACAGAAGAGCCTGGGGGCTGAGGCTCACTGGAGCCACTAAGTCAGACACAACTGAGCATGAGCACATGCATGCATGTAATATAGAGCACTTGGCAGTTGGAAATGAACATAGACAAATAACTTCCCAATAGGAACACACAATATCAGAAGTGAATATTATGCAGGATTCTTATTATTTGAACACTGATGGAATGGGTGACAACTCTTTCATCTTATATATTCACCGATGTGGAACCCAGAATGTATAAAATGATTTACATAGACTAAGAATTTCATTTTATGATTCTATATTCAGTGTTCTTTCCCTATGTTATTTTAGCAGATCTATTACACTTAGCTTTATAAGTTGACATTCATTTTTAGATATGAAAAATTACTTATTATGTGTTTAAATAGTATTTAAAAGAATACATGTAAATAAATGTTTAAT
>NW_011405416.1:0-969 GCF_000754665.1 Bison bison bison | reverse complement strand
GCCAAGAGCTTCACCTGGCCCAGGTGCCAGCCACTCCCTGCCCCTTTACCTGGAATGTAGGCTCACCTGGGCCCTGACTTCTGCTCTGTCTACCTGGCCCCAGGGATGGTCTCAGGTTTCCCACCTGCCCTCCTCTCTCCTCAGACTCTTCTCGTGGCTCCAGTGTTCTTGGTCCTTGATGAGGAAAGACATACTCTCTTTTCACCAGCTCCCTGGGGACCTCTTTCCACAGAGCTGTTACTACCTCCACCCTGTATTTCCTAAATGCTTCACTCAAAACTCTCCTAGAAGACTTGTCATGTGGTGTCATCAGAGTAAGTACTAAATAAGCAGTAGATGAATCATTATATGAGTCACATAATTCTATCAGGGCCTTGTGCCACTTTTCCCTGTTAGGTATATGACTTAGAAGCTCTCCATCAGAATGCATCATTATTACGGATCATTGGTTACGATACCTCATAGGGATCCTATGAGTTCGTGATTCAGTTTGTAAAAAATGTCAGTTTAATTCCTAAAGGAAAACATTTCAAACTATTACAAATGCACGTTGAGTGAGCCACAAGGCGAATGAGACCTTGGGAGGGAGGAGAGTGCCATCCCTTGCATCCCCACCACCACTGCTCCAGGGAGAGTGACCACCATACCCCATCTCTGGCTTAAATGACTGCTGTAGTCTCCTGACAGGATCCCTCATTGCCGCTCCTGTTGCATCTCCAACCCAATCTGCACCACACCCAGGGTCAAGATTTGGAAGATAAATGCACACCATCATTACCTAGATTTAAATTCCTCAACCATCTCCCATACCACCCACCCAGAATGAAATCCAAATTCCTGACCCCTAATTTCTTTTCCATGTTGCTTTCATCATAAATCTGGTGAAATGCAAAATTGATCACATCATCCCTAACTGAAAGCTCCCCCTTATTAATATGGCAAAAGGATTTTTAATGATCTGAATAAGTT
>NW_011405415.1:0-1055 GCF_000754665.1 Bison bison bison | reverse complement strand
TTCTTTGGTCCTTTCATTGCTTTGTCCCCTCCTTAGTTCTCAGTGAGCTGGTCTCTATTTGTATTATTTGCATCTGTGAATTTCCAGAAACACCCTTCTACATCCTATATACATATTTTATTTTCTGGTAATAAACTCCTTCTTTTCTCTTTACCTACTATAAATGAGACATTAAGTCTTGATGGTATATGCCCCCTACATCCCGCCTCCCTTCATTTAGCTATAGAATGCACACAGTAAAGTGCACGAAGTGCAACTAATCTTAAGTGTACAGCTCAATTGATTTGTATGTGAATAGACAACTTGTATAACCACAATAAAGACCAAGATACAGAATGTTTCAGCTCCCGGAAGGCTCCTGTTGTCCTCTTCCCATCAGTGTGCTTTGCCCAAAGGGTAACTAGTAGTCTGATCTTTGATACTGCACATTAGTTTTACCTGTTCTTGAATTTCATATGAATGAGACCATTAGAAGATATGGTCTTTGGGTTGAGCCTTTTTGTTACTTAAATTGTCTGTGAGGGTTCATCCATGTTGCACTGTCATGATTTTGTTCTTTTTTATTATGGTGTCATGTTTCTAGTGTGTGTTTAGATCTGGAGTTTGTTTATCTGTTCTCCTGTTGATGGGTGTTGGAGTTGTTTGTGGTAGGAACAGAGCTATTAGGAAGCGCTCTTGTACAGGTCCTTTGGTGCTTACAAGCCTTTGTTTCTGATGAACATATATATATATATATGCCCAGGAGTGGAAGAGCTAGGTCATGGGACATGCCTCCACTTAACTCTGGTAGGTGCCTGACAGGTATTTAGGTCTGTACTGCCTGATGCCAGTGGCCAGATGTGGGGTGAGCCTGCCTTAGGGGTATCTGTTGATTTCCTCCATTCTCACCTCCCTTCCTTGAGAAATTGATATATTCTGTTCCTGTACTCTTTTGCTTTACTTTTAAAGTTTGTTAATTGTCTTGGTTTCTTCTTTTACATGAGAGTTATCTGCTTATATACATACATGCTCATAAATGATCACTGAATAAGATATAGATGATTGTAGCACTGTGT
>NW_011405414.1:0-1186 GCF_000754665.1 Bison bison bison | reverse complement strand
GGAGTAGACGGAGGAGGAAGACATGGAAATGATTCTTGGGAAAAGTTTGTTTGAGGGGGCAGGGAGAACCCAAAAGAGGACTAAGGGTAGTAGGGAATTCTGAGATCCCCAAGAGGCAAGAGATAAAAGTTGTGCAGAGATTTCTAAGGAACTGGGCGGTGCCAGAATTCATAGCATCCAGTATTCTGGCCTCAGATGGGAGGCAGGATGCGGAGCAGGAAGGAAGAAGAAGAAGCAGGGCCAAGGTGGGGGAAGAGCAGAAGGGTATAAGGGTTCTCTCTGTATTATTTGCTACAGCTGTGTATGAATGTATAATTATTGCAAAATAAAATATTTTAAAAATTAAATCAAGACTTTCCTGGGGGTCCAGTGGTTAAGACTCCATGCTGCCCATGTAGGAGGCAAGGTTTCTATCCCTGGACAAGGAGCTAAGATCTGCTGTTCAGCATGACCAAAGACTAAAAAATAGACAGGTGGATTTTAAAATAATTAAAAATTAAATTATATATATTACAATTAAATAAGTTATAGTTTTAAAGATAAATACTATAAACTCATCACTTCCTAATTATTTCACTCTATTTCAGGAGAGAATCTGCCAGCAGTGCAGGAGATCTAGGTTCGATCCGTGGTTCAGGAAGATCCTCTGGAGAAGGGAATCCAGTATTCTTGCCTGGAGGGTCCCATGGCCAGAGGATCCTGGTGGGCTATAGTCACAAAGAGTAGGACCTGTCTGAGCGACTAAACACACACATACTCAGCTCTTAAAGATATTACATCTATGGTAACTGATATCATGTCAGCAGCTTGAAATAGGCCACAATGGGAGTATGTATACTGTAGGAGTCAGGAAACACTACAAATCAGGGTTTTCCCCGCCCCCTCCAGAGCCCCTTTTCAAAAGGCTGCTGGCATACCACTGGGCTGGCCAGCTTGTCAGAGTCTGAGAAGGTGAAGTAGTCTTTCTGGAGGACAGAAGCAACAGTTGACTGGGGACATGGGCTAGTGAGACTGCTGGGCCCCGTTGTGGTGAGACCAGGTCTTCACGGCCTGCCTGCCAAGCGTTATGGAAAGTCGTTGGCTACCTTTGTTGACGGTTTGAGTTTTCCCAGGAGCGTTCAAGGGAAGGACAAGGGAGAGAGGGAGTCTGGCGCTTGGAGCTGGAGTGTGGAATCTGAGCTGGGAA
>NW_011405413.1:0-917 GCF_000754665.1 Bison bison bison | reverse complement strand
ACATGAGTCCTGGTTTGCTCCAGTGACTCATGCTCTCACTGTCCAGAGATGTGGCAACCATAGAGACAAGAGCAAAGGCAGGACCCCACAGTGGTGAGAGTCAGACTGCCTGGGGTCACACTGTGCCACCACCCTCCTCTACAAGTCTGTTTCATTTGTCACATGACGACGGCAGGAGTACATATATTCGGTACACAGAATTTTTCCTACAGGGGCATATAAGATATCTGTAACAGTCTGTAAGACATATTATCTGTAAGATTATGCACCCAAGGGCTTATTTGCACACGGCCTGGCACACAAGTAAATATCACCTATTATTATAATTAGCAATATTTTTAAAAGGGTGAAAATGACAAATAGGCCCAGAACCAAAGCAAACTGCAGAGGTTAGATTTTAGAAAAGTAATGACAGAATACCCACCTGACAAACCAGAGAAGCTGTGGTTGTTTTGCCAACACCAGGAGGACCTGAGAGCAATGCCGCTTTAAAACTGGAGCCATCATCTTTGCCAGCAAATTTACCAAACTTTGCCGCTAGGGAAAAAGAAATTCCAGAATGTTAACCTCTACGACCTAACAGAAATGCAGGAATGACAGGAATAACTGTGCATTAAGTTAGCATCAAGAGCAGTCCTCCAGTTTCACTGAAAATCTGCAAATTTTTTTTTTTTGCAAAGTTTAAGCAATAGTTTCCGGAGCATTTAGTGAAATTCTACTCCAAATAAAAAAACTTCAAAACAATAATTTTATGAGCCTCCTTTCCTACAAAAACATAGGTCATTGAGCAGACTACCTGGGTTTTGGGAGAACTGCAGGTGACTTAACCCTGTCTGTTTCCTCCTTTGTTAAATGAGGGAAACAACAGCGATGTGCCTGGAGGGGAAGCTGTGAGGATGGACAAGCTGAGCACAGAG
>NW_011405412.1:0-867 GCF_000754665.1 Bison bison bison | reverse complement strand
CCTTTTTTTTTTTTTTTTTCCCGGCAGTCACTCGTCTTTATTTCTAACGTGTTGAATGACTATGCCTTTACATATTTTGTCTGGTATTTTAGTTTTTTTTTTTCAAACAAGATGGTAAATTTGATCCCTGTTTCTATATTTCATCCAGAAGTCTTGCTTTTCTTAGTATTTTTTTATGCCAACAACTTTGTTTTTGACATGTTGGGTGGTTCTCATGTAATAATAGTTATCAATATTTATTTAAGTCTGGCTTCTCAATCATTCTAAAAGGCACAAACTTTTATGTTTGACTTTATATTCTCTGTACTAGCACAATGCCTAATGCAGACCAGAGATTTCACAAATACTTGCGGAATGAATGAAACTAAAATAGAGTAAGCACATGTTTCTGTGACAGTCTATTACATGTTTTACATATAAGTTTATAACACATATTTTATATTATATATATGCAATTGTATATGTATGAATATGTGTGTGTAAGTGTATATTCTTTCCATTGCACTTACAGTTCTGGAATTCTCTTTTTTTACACAGCTGAGAGATGCTTAGTAAAAGCTTTTTTGCAGCAAAGAAAGGTTGATTAGGTTTCACTTCAGCAAAATGAACAAGATTGATGCTTAAAATGTAAAGGTGTTACCTTCCCAGCCTTTACTCACTCTGAATATTAATAAGCATATAAGTATGTTTGTTGAATATTAACTAAGAAATGCTACTTCCAAGATGCAGAAAGGAAGAATCTATAACAAAGGTTAGATATCTCATATATGTCTGTTTATAATTTCATTATAAAAATAAAATATTTTGGAATTACTTTGCAAAATATATATAGAGAAATACAATTCTGCATCTTCACCACTATGGTTG
>NW_011405411.1:0-984 GCF_000754665.1 Bison bison bison | reverse complement strand
TAATTTCCCAGGAGTTGGAAAGAAACATCAAACTCGATTTAGTGTTCGTTTTCCACAAGTGGTACTAAGAAAGGAGTTAATAATCTGTGTATAATATGACCTACCTTTTATAATAATTAGAAAAATATGTTTTTATGTTGCTTTTGTTCTTTGGAGGACCCAATTTTATTAATGCTACCAATAAGGAAAAAACATTCCTGGGTTTTAATGTACAGCATAATGGCTTACCTCAGCAATATGAGGTTTAGTATTTGTTTGCCATTAGAAATCTGGTAAGTTAGTTTTCAGCAAATGAGCTCTCTCTCTTGCACTCTGCACTAATTTAATTTCCCATAATGCACTTGAGCAGCATATAATATAAGAATTTGGTAGTTCCTAAATTGTCTAAGAAATACCCTAAGTATATATTTTTTCAAAGAAAAATTAAGCCCTTACAATATATTTGGGGAAGTCATCACCGACTACAAATGATATTAAGCACACTTAAAAAGAAAAATGTTTTTATTTGTAGAAAAAAGCTCTTTAAATGGATGACAAGGTCTTAATATTTCTTAGGCCCTTTCTGGAAGGAACATTTTTTTCTAATTTTATAGGGATTCCAGTGTAAGTCAATTTTGCTTGACTTGAATTTGCCCACATTAAAAATAAACACGTTTCAGTAGTTGTTAAAAATATACTAACTTTAGTTTTATATCTAGAAGTGATATAAAGTTATTAACTATTGATAGTATTGATAAATGTTGATAACTGATTATATACATTCTTTTAAAACATACAAACACTGATGTTAATTTGTTTGGCTTAATAACATGGTTACAGCTTTTTTTTTTTTTTAATATAATAGATAGATCAGCTATTGATTCATCAGCAAATTGAACTTCTGGAAGGTATGTATTCATTGTATTTATCATATTTCTAGGAAGAGGACATTTATGCAGACAAAAGCGTATCATCAAACACAGATATAACACCTTCAATGATGTT
>NW_011405410.1:0-961 GCF_000754665.1 Bison bison bison | reverse complement strand
CCAGCCTCTCTCTGGTCATTTTCATTGTGCAGGATACCAATACTAGAAATGGTTAAAAGTGGAAGGTATAGGACTGTGAAGATGGTTCTGGAAGGACAGTGTTTAAACAGGCGTGGCTGGCCTGGAACGCTACAAGCAAAGGAGGAGGAAGACAGCTTGTTACTGGGTTTCTTGCTTTTGATATAGTGGGAACCCGGCCTCTGGCGCCAACTGCTTAATTCAGAACATTAAATACCATTCATGTTGAAAGGGAGATGAAACGAAATTCACTTAGTTTTTTCAGAGGTCTCCAAATAGCCATGAAAAATCAATTTTTTTCTGCCACCAATTAATGTCAGCCACTCTGTGGCTTTAGGTGGCTGCCATGATGATGCAGGGAGCTGGGCCTGCCAGGCCTCCAGGCTGGGGTCGCGGGCTTGTGCTTCACCGGAGTGGAAAGGGGGGCGGGCTGGCTGCTTAACCCCTTCTGTGTCCTGAACGTGGCCTGTGGTGCTGTCCTCCTAAAAGCGTGGGGTCGCGGGCTTGTGCTTCACGGGAGTGGAAAGTGGGGCAGGCTGGCTGCTAAGCCCTTCTGTGTCCTGGACGTGGCCCGTGGTGCTGTTCCCCTGGAAGCGTGTGGGCCTGGTTCTACCTGCGGCTGGGGGCCTCCATTAAGGAAGTCAGGTTTCCCACCATGAGAGCAGGCCCCTGTGGCTCTCAGGAAATATTCAAAGAACTGACTTGTCACAGCCTCCGCAGGACCCTGTAGCCTAGCTCTCAGATCACACATGTGTGGGTTTGGCATGTTGGGAACTGATGGTGGGCTTTGGATGGTGGGCTTCCTCCTGTCCTCCCACGGGGCTCCCCAGGCCTCCACTTGGCTGCTTCTGGAAGAAGGGCCCGCCGATCGCCGTTTCCAGGACAAGCCCCTGTTTTCCTCAGCTGTAAAGCTGGTGCTTAGGAGTAATGATGGTTGGGTGGT
>NW_011405409.1:0-871 GCF_000754665.1 Bison bison bison | reverse complement strand
AACTTCAGCACACGATTTTTTTCTTTACTTATCAAGTTGATAACTTGTATATATATATATACTTGATTTAAGCACTTTACAGCTTCTCTTTGGCATATTTGACTTGCCAGCATCATTACTTTTGCACTATGGGATCACAGTTAAGTAAAATCAGAGTTACTTGAACACAAACTCTGCCAAGATATTCTATCTGATAACCAAGACAGTGAATAGGCGGGATCCACTGGACAAAAGGATGAATCATGTCCTGGGTGGGACAGAGCAGAGTGGTGTGAGATTTCATCACTCTACTCAGAACATCTTGAAATTTGAAAGTCATGAATTGTTTATTTCTGAAATTTTCCATTTAATAATTTAAGACTGCAATGATGGGGTAACTAAAACCAAGGGAAGTGAAACCACAGGTATGGGGTGTCTACTGTACTTGAGGAATTCTCTGGATCTTCCGTAGATCAACTAAGTGTCATTCATCTAGTAAGAGGGTGTCCTCCAGGTATCCTGTGGATGGTGATCTCCCTAATTTGTCTAATATGGCCCATATCAGTTGGTAAATATTTTGACTATCACTGCTAATAACCAGTCTTCTTTCCAGTTTTTCTTTCTGCCAACTCATTCACTCATTTTAAAATTCATTTATTTAAGAAATCCTTACTGATGACCTGCTAAATGCAAGACACTGTTGTGGATACTAGAGAAACACTAGTGAGGAAGATGGACAAAGTCCTTGATCTAATGGTATTTTCATTCAAGTAGAACAATCAGTCAACATGAACACAAAGATGCAGACAAGGTCATGACGCAGTGGCACCCCACTCCAGTACTCTTGCCTGGAAAATCCCATGGATGGAGGGGGCTGGTAGGCTGCAGTCCA
>NW_011405408.1:0-919 GCF_000754665.1 Bison bison bison | reverse complement strand
TTTGTCCATTTTTGCATTGGTGTGTTTCATATATTCTGTCTGATTCTTAAGTTTTTCTGACTTCAATGTGACTGTTATTATTTTTTATGGCCGAGTAATATTTCAAAGCATATGTGTATACCAACTATTTTGTTTTATCCATTTATCTGTTGATATTCACTTAGGCTGTTTCCATATCTTGGCTACTGTAAATGATGCTGCTATGACCATGGGATGCATGTATCTTTTCAAAATAATGCATTTGTGATCTTTAGATATATAACCAACCTTAGAGTTGCTGGATCATATGGTAGTCCTGTTTTTATATTTTGGAAAAGTTGCATACTGTTTTCATTAGTGGTTGTACCAGTTTACAACCCCACCAACAATGTATTAGGGCTTCCCTTTCTCACATCCTTACCAATGTTTGTTACTTGTAGTCTTTTTGATGATAGCCATTCTGGTAGGTGTAAAGTGGTATCTCATTGTGATTTTTATTTACACTCTCTTATAATTGCCAGTATTGAGTATTTTTCTTGTCCCAATTGGTCTCCTGTGTATCTTCTCTGGAGAAATATCTATTCAGGTTTCTTCCCATTTTTTTTTTTCTGCCAATTTTTAAATGTTTGCTTGGATTTTTTTGATATTGAGTTGTATGAGCTGTTTATACGTTTTGCATGTTAACCCTTAATAGATCAAGCAATTTGTACATACTTTCTTCTATTTGAGAAGTTTTCTTTTCATTTTGTTGATGATTTCCTTTTCTTTGTGATAGCTTTTAAGTGTAGTTAGGTCCTATTTGTTTATTTACCCTGTTGTTTCCTTTCCTTATAAGATAGATCCAAAAAAATACTTCTATGATTTATGTCAAAGTGTTCTGACTATGTTTTCTTTTAGGAGTTTAATGGTTGCATTCTTACATTTATATCTTTAATCCATT
>NW_011405407.1:0-897 GCF_000754665.1 Bison bison bison | reverse complement strand
TGAGTATTTCTGCATCTTTGGTCTAGTTAGAAGTTTAAACCAGCAACCCAGAAGACTTGGCTCTTTTATTAACCTGAAAATATTCCCAAAGTAGTATTTATTTGTTTTATGAATTTGCTGTGGGAAATTTATAAAACTGTATAGACAATATGGAGTTTTTTAAAAAATCTGAAAACCTAAAGAAAAAGAGCCATAGAGAGACTTCCCCAGTGGTCCAGTGGTTAAGACTCTCCCTTCCAATGCAGGGGGCATGGATTTGACCCCTGGTCAGGGAATTAAGGTCCCACATCCTACAGGGTGCAACTAAAAATTAAAAAGCAAACAAAACAACAACAGCAAAATGAACTATGGAAAACCAAAGGTTCACATTGGAGGGAGCAGGCATGCTCTTTCCTATCACGGAAGGAAGACACTGTAGGTCTCCGTAGGAAAAACTAATCTTGTGTCTCCTTTTAAATGGAAATTTCTTCTGCAAAAATCTGGCTTTCCACCTGATCTAGGATTATACCAGTGAGTGGGCAGGCGAGGGAAAGGCAGTGAGGGGTAGCCAATTAATTAGTCAATCAAAAAATATGTATAGAGTTCTCCATGCACCCAGCAGCATGCAGACTCAGTGGGAGATACAAAGAAAGTGAGATACAACCTCAGCCCATGGGAAGCTTGTACTGGTTTCCTTTTGAGGCAAGGTATACATGTGCTAGCAGAAAAAATGGCACGAGGAGGCATTTGCATTCAGCAGTCTGTCTCGTAGATACCAAGGGTGTAGTACAGACAAATAGGCTGCTATTCGGAGAAGGCAATGGAAAGCCACTCCAGTACTCTTGCCTAGAAAATCCCATGGACGGAGGAGCCTGGTAGGCTGCAGTCCATGGGGTCACAAAGAGTCAGACACGACTG
>NW_011405406.1:0-893 GCF_000754665.1 Bison bison bison | reverse complement strand
CCTGGAGAATCCCAGGGACGGGGGAGCCTGGTGGGCTGCCATCTATGGGGTCGCATAGAGTCGGACACGACTGAAGCAACTTAGCAGCAGCAAGCCAGATCATGAAAGGTTCTGAATGTCAGGCTAGAGCTCTCAATTTTATTTTCTTGGCAAAAGAATTTTTTGGAGATTTTACAGAAAGGGAATGCTATCACAAGAGTCAGTTTTAAGAGTAACCTGATTAAGTATGTAAAAGGGTATGGACAGCAGAAATACAGTACGGAGAGGGATTGATTTGTAGTAAACCAAGTGAGAAAGCTTACTATTCCACCCTTTTGAATAAGCTCCTGATATTTTGAAACAATGTGTTCAGTTCAACCTCTATTTATTAAATTTCTGATGACTCACTCTCATTCACTAATGATTCAGACAATGGTCATATGTCTTTTTCTCTACTTTAAGACCCACTATCATACCAAAGGACTCAAAAGCCCATTGCGCTGGATTAGAGTTTACTGACCTTATCTCTCAAAACATTCTACCACACTTCAATGGACTCTATACTATTAAGATCATACCCTGGAATCTGTCATCAGGTCTGATATATGAATTCATATCATACTCCAAACTTCTCATCCTTTGAGCTTACTCTCTCATTACTCCAATAATTTTTAAATATTCACACCGAATCTCAAGTCCATCAATCCATTACTTTCTCATTCTCCTTATGCATTTCTTCTATCTTCACTTTTCTTCCTATCCACTTTAGATGTAGTGGTCCATAATTTCAAGCGATCTCTTGCATATATCCTAAATTTGATTCTCACTCCCTGCCATCCTTTTCTACACTGGCATACCAAAATGACAACCCTGGAGGAATTTAACTGGTTTATATCTGGGTACCA
The DNA here is from genome assembly GCF_000754665.1 of Bison bison bison. Classification (NCBI taxonomy): domain Eukaryota; kingdom Metazoa; phylum Chordata; class Mammalia; order Artiodactyla; family Bovidae; genus Bison; species Bison bison. The sequence continues at coordinate 9 of NW_011405406.1, read as the reverse complement.
ATGACTGCT
>NW_011405405.1:0-1655 GCF_000754665.1 Bison bison bison | reverse complement strand
CTTTCAGTGGACGCACCTCAGTCTATTCTTCCTTTACTGTCCCATTGTATTACCTTCACTTGTGTATGTTTGGACTGAAACTGTATATATTTTTAAAAAGCATCTTTTGTGGACAAGGAAAGTATAAGCAGATGAAAAATTATCTGGATTCTTGATAGCTGTTTGATGTACATATACAATTTTCAAATTTGTTGTGACTATTTTTTACGAAAACCATCTAAATTTTTGAGTGATTACTAAATCTGTATAAAAACATTTGAAATCTTAGCCTCTCCCCCCATCCCTTGCCGTAGTATAGAGGAGTTTATGTTTACATGTGCCTATGTATACAGAGAATTCTCTAGACTCTGAATATGCTGTAAAAAAGACCAAAAGGTGGGATTTTTATACCCTTTTAAAAACTGAATGCTTCCTACAAGGACACTGGAATGGCTTTATGGAACACTGTCCTACTTCCTTAAATGATAAAGAAATGTGTAAAAAAAAAACATTGACATGATCATCATTAGTAAAAATATATTCTTCTGCCAGTCTTTCTGCAGAATATTATTTTTGCATTAAAATTTAATTTTTTCTTAATATTAAACTGTACTCAGCCTTGGCTTTCAGAGCATTGGACATTTCTAATTGGAGCAAAAGTCTGTCTCTTGGGCATCAGAAATGTGACAAGTACAGCTGTGTCATCCCCCTGCACCACGCTGCTACTACCTAAAACACAGCCCCGGAAAGCATGTTGTAAGATAACTTTCTCAGTTCATTTCTCAGCCACTTCTGTACAGGATGAAATAATAGATTTTGGTGACTTTGAGAAGTTAAAGCTATTCCTGATCCTCCATCTTCAAAGGCTTATAGTTTGGACATAGAACGAGTCGTGACTGTGTCAAAATTCATTTCTACTTGTTTATAACACACATCTTTGAGTTCCTATTAAGATATCCCACCATCATAAGAATTTTTTGGAGGCAATTCTCCATCAAAGAATCTTGAGTTCACAGTAATAAAGTGTCACAAAGAAACTTAACAGCTTCCTATAACTTTAATTGCTACCTTAAAGTAATTGTGTCTAGAGGACAGAATACAGTATATTTTATTATCCATCAGTTTCTTTTTTTCATATGAGTTCTGGGTTTGTACAAGTCAATTATTTTTTGATCGTTTCTGTAAATAATGTTTAATTATATTTTATCATTTTTGCTTTACTACATCACCTTGGTGATAATCGAAGCATTTCTAAGCATTGTAGTTTTTTACAGTATTGTGTGCACTATTGCCTTGTTAGCATCCACAAAGTTTCAATAGGTATATATCTATATAGAGAGGATTCCTAGGTGGCTCAGTGGTAAAGAATCCACCTGCCAGTGCAGGAGATGCAGGAGTCTCAGGTTCGATGTCTGGGTTGGGAAGATTCCCTGGAAAAGGAAATGAAAACCCACTCCAGTATTCTTGCTGGGAAATCCCATGGACAGAGGAGCCTGGCGGGCTACAGTTCGTGGAGTCTCAGAGTCAGACACGACTGAGCACACATGCACATATCTATATGGAGACAGATAGATATATCACCATTTACTAGAAAATGTTTGAAACTGATCTTTGCTACACTTACAAGTTAGAAAAGTCCTATAAGGTGAATGAGGATTGAAAAAAAAAAAACAAAA
>NW_011405404.1:0-907 GCF_000754665.1 Bison bison bison | reverse complement strand
TTTAGCTAAGCTTGACCAGCTTAGATGGCCAAAAAGGCCAAGGCTGTAAAACAAGTGATACATTGTAACAAATTCAATAAGGACTTTAAAAATGGTCCACATCAAAAAAAATCTTTAAAAAAGTAATTAGGTGTAACTTACAGCAAAGTGCACACATCTTAAATATACAGCTTGATGAGTTTTGACATATTTTGGTACCCATGTAGCCATCACCCAGATCAAGAAAGGACATTTCCAGTCATGGGACGCCAAGGGCTTTCCTGTGCCACCCCCCGCCCCACCCCAAGCAGGGAAGAGGAAGTGACTAGGCTTCCTCTTGCTACCTTAGACGAGTTTTACCTGTTTGGGGGCTTCGTATAAACGGACTCCTACAGTACGTACTGATAAGTACTCTTCATGTAGCATTCGTTACAGCACGGGGATTTCCGAGTGTCCTTTAATGGTCTCCGAAAACAATAGCCTTCTGATGCTCAGTTGTCCAAAGCCACCGTTGCTTAAACCAGTCCTCAGACCGTGGAGTCAGTTTGACATCCACCAAACCCTTCTTGGACCCTGGCATAGTGCTGGTAAGAAAGACATGGGCTGTGCCTCCACCAGACTCCCAGTGCCCCGGGGAGCAGGCAGAGCAGGGAACTGGCAAACAGGTACAGGGCTCACCTGGAGAAGAAGCAACGGCAACAGGGAGGCTGAGGGCAGCCTGGCTCCAGGGTGTGCACCTGGTGCCAGGCGGAGGGCAGGAGGGGCAGAGGCTCATCACCACCCAGATGGCACCCAAATGGCCAATGAAGCTCCTTGACCAAAGCCTCGGCACTGTGGTCATATGTGGGAGGAAGGCAGGAGGGAGATTGAAACAACCAAAAACTGAACAGCTGAAGAAGCCCTAGACTTCATGGAGCATGTTTCTGGT
>NW_011405403.1:0-898 GCF_000754665.1 Bison bison bison | reverse complement strand
TCCCCATGGACTGCAGGGCCTAGCGGCTACAGCTCATAGGATCACAGAGAGTCAGACACTTTTGAAGCAATTTAGCACGCTCGCAACAACTACTGTATAGATCAGAGAATTGTACCCGGTATTTTGTAATAACTTATAAGGGGAAAAATCTAAACAGAATTTTATATATAAAGTGAAAGTGAAGTCACTCAGTTGGGTCTGACTCTTTGCGACCCCATGGACAGTAGCCCACCAGGCTCCTCCGTCCACGGGATTTTCCAGGCAAGAGTGCTGGAGTGGGATGCCATTTCCTTCTCCAGGAGATCTTTCTGACCCAGGGATTGAACCTGGGTCTCCCTCATGGTAGGCAGATGCTTGATAGTCTGAGCCCCCAGGGATGTCATATATATATACGACAGAATGACTATGCAGTACCTCTGAAACTAACACAGCACTGTAAATCAACTATACCTCAATAAAAATAAATAAATGTAATATAAACAAAGAATATGTATGCTTCTACATAAGTTTTGGAGTCAGGTACATAAAATTCAAGTATGTTTTCTCTAGCTGTTTAAGAATCCATACAGGTAAGAAATATGTTAGTGGTCCTCAATAAGTGTACCTTACATGATAAGAATCTCTTCTACTTTCCATTTTCAAAGATGTTTACTCACCATTAGATGAAACTTACTGTTGTAAATCAGTTAGGACATTTGAGATACTCTTAGCATGAAAACTATGACATATGGAGGAGAGGAGATACAAGTTGGCTGGCGCTGCACTAAGTCTTTAAACAAAGTTTCTGAGACTATTTGGGATGGTACCTTAATGTTGTATCTTTTTACTTTTATAATTTCCTGATATTTGCTAGAGTGCATTCTATTCCCATTTGCTCACTTTTCTTTTTTTTTTTTTT
>NW_011405402.1:0-933 GCF_000754665.1 Bison bison bison | reverse complement strand
TGGTCTCCAGGCTGCGCAGGCGCAGGAAATGTGGGTCCACTGCACGGAGTGGGATACTGAGGTTTGCTGTGGAGTGCGGGGAACTCCCACCTCCTAGATGGGTGAGGATTCTGAAGTTGAGAAGGGTTCTATTTGGTCCGCAGCATGCACTTTTAAGGGTTAATATGGGGGTTCGGTGTTGCCTCCAAACTAACTCCAGAGCGAAAATTGATCAAAACTTCACCCTAAGGCCTGCCTGGCATCTGGTTCTTCTGAGTCTCCTTGACGCACAGCCCCAAGCTAGGTAATCTGGAGGAATTTATGTAAAGCCTAGAATGCGCCCAGTCTCAGGCTGCATCCCTAGTCTGGAGCTTGGGATGAGGAGAGAATTCAAACTCTCACCCAGGGCCCTCTTCCATTTTTGGAAGGGGTCATTTCAGAGGGTAAGGACTTTTCAGGCGTCTGGATGATGCTGGAACCAGTCCTGGGTTTTAACCACAGCCCAGATGGACTCTTCAGGTCTTCCTCTGATTCCCTTCTTATCCCTGGGTTGGGTTAGGAGAATGGGTTCTAATAAAAGGAAGGGAGATGCCGCGAAGACCGAACAAGTACTGAAGTAGCCAGATAGGGTCCGCGCCGTCGGGTCCTGGAATAAAGGGGGAAAGGGGAGGAGCCTTCCTAGGGTTTCCCGCCCCCTGGGTCGGCGCCGACTCCCATTGGCTCAGTGCCACGCGGGATTTCGTTCTCCCCGCAAGACCACGCCCCTATCCCAGGATCCTCCCATTCACCCACCTATCCTTCCCAAAGCTTGTCTTGGCCGAGCTACTCCGCCGAGATCCTGCCCCAACCTCCTCCCTTCTGGCATTCTCATACCTCAAGCACAACAGAGTCCTTCTGACTCTAGGAAGTTGGCTCTGGGTGTTCCCTCTGCTTGGAATACACAATTCACCAGAA
>NW_011405401.1:0-992 GCF_000754665.1 Bison bison bison | reverse complement strand
TGAAGTGACTTAGCAGCAGCAGCAGCAGCAGAAAGAACTAGGAATGGTCTTCTGCTTGTAAAATGCACACATTTAATTACTAAACAAGAAATAGTTTGATGTGTGCACTGCAGAAACATTGTAAGATAAACATTAAAATTTTAGATGAAAAACTTAATAATTGCAGTTTTTCTGCATTTTAAGTCATATACATGCTCAGTCATATCCATGCTCAGTCATATCAAACTCTTTGTGATCCCCTAGGCTGTAGCAAACCAGGCCCCTCTGGCCATGGAATTTTCCAGGCAAGAATACTGGAGTGTGTTGTCATTTCCTACTCCAGGGTATCTTCCTGACCCAGGGTTTGAGACTGCATTTTTTGCTTCTCCTGCATTGGCAGGTGGATTCTTTACCACTGCATCACCTGGGAAGCCATACATCATAGTTTACGTAAAATAACTATTGTTTAGTTAATGAGTATTTGCTAAGTTCTTCTATGGGCCAGGCACTGTTTTTGGTATTTGAAACGTTTCAGTGAACAAAGAGGCCCTTATGGAGCTTATAGCCAAATAGAGGCAGACAGAAAATAAACAAAAGTGAATATTAAATAGAATACGTAGTATGCTGGAGGTGCCCTAGAAAACGAACAGAGCGAGGAAAGGAGGTTTGACAGTGCTGTAGATGAGGTTGGTTGCATTTTAAATAGGACTCTCATGGTACCTTATTGAGGTCAATGTTGAATAAAGACACATAGTTCTGGAAATCACAGGAAGGACACCTCCTAGACTGGTTCCACGCAGCAGCCCTGGACCCAGGGAGTAGCCACATAGGAAATGGGATTTGAGAAACAAGGAGAGGATGTGCAGACTCTGGGGCCCCTGCAGGAATCCAGGGTTACTGGGATAAAATGAGGAGCCACGGGGAGGTGCTGAACAGAGGAATGACATAATCTGATTCAAGTTTTAAAAGAATTGCTCTTGCTGCTTAGGGAGTAGTACGGTGGGGTTGGAGTG
>NW_011405400.1:0-1122 GCF_000754665.1 Bison bison bison | reverse complement strand
GGGCTACAGTCCATAGGGCCGCAAAGGGTTGGACACAGCTGAGTGACTAACAGTTCCTCCAGTTGGAAGGGAAGCTCTCCGGGAACAGATAATTATCTTTAATTTACTGCTGTGCTTCCACATCCTGGGTCAGCAGATGGCACAGACTGGGTGCATAACACTGTTTGCTGCATAAAGGTTGAATGAACTTGTATTAATTTCTCTAAGCTTTCTGCCTCTTCCCAGGAAGAGAAACCACACCCTCCTAGGGCTACATGCGGACAGCTTATATTAAGTGCCTAGCCTGGGACACAGCGTGTGGGAGAATGTCAGTCAACAGCTGTGATCATAATGATCCATCCCATTCGGATCCCCATGGCTGGGGCAGGACTTCAGAGCTGACCCTGCTGCTAAAGCCCTTTGCCAACAGAGAATGATTTGAGTCAATGTTTCCCAAATCTGGCTACAGATCAGAATCACCCGGGGAGCTTTGAAAAAACACAGCTGTCCAGGCGGTGCTGTGGTTGTTCTAATCCAGATCTCTGGACTGGGTTGAGGAATCTGTGCATTTGAAATGTTGGAGTGGCCACTGCATTTCCGTTCAGGACTTAGAAAGGATGTGGCTTTGGAGAGAGATGCTGTGATGCCAGCACTCCACGAAAGGGTCTTTCATGATCGTAAAAGCTTCTTGAATAGGGTAAGGACTCCATAGAAAAGTGAGGGAAGGGGAGTGAACTACTGAACAGAGAGAACTTGCTAGCAAGGAGCTGGCACCTCCTGCAGCCCCATTCATGCCTGGTGGGAAAATTTCTGCAGGTGAAGCCCACGAAGGTGATGTGATACTTGCATTTCTGCTTGGCAACATTGTGTAGCAGGTAGGCAGGGAATGCTGGTGAGACTGCGTTTCTGAGTGTTTAGTCTTTCAATTATGACTCTTGGAGTTTTTACAGCACAGTGCTAATAAGCCAATACATGGCCTCTTTCTTGAACTTAATTTCGTGCGCCGAGTGTTTTCATAACTGTGACTCCCTGCAGTGCAAAATACTGGGGCCAAGAGTTAAACCCATTGTGTAAACAAACTGAAGTCCGTCCACATTTACAATAAAATAAGTGTATGCCTAAGCCACTGGGCGGATATTTTCT
>NW_011405399.1:0-995 GCF_000754665.1 Bison bison bison | reverse complement strand
TTCAGATTTTGTGAGAAATTTTTATTTTTAAATGTTGGCAACGTAATGAATTCATAAAAATGCTGTGAGCCAGACAAATTCACCACTGTGGGCAGACTTTGTCTTGTGGGTTGCTGTTCTGTAACCTCTGATCTGGGGCTTGACTTTTTGCTGCATAATGAGTGCCATAAGAAGTAAAGCATAACTTAAATCTCCTACAGGTGTCTTTCCTTATTTCTACCATTCTTTCTTCTCTTTTGATAAGAAAGATGTTTGAACATCTTCCATAGCAGGAAAATTTGTCAAATGCCTTACTTATTGTCAAGTTGATGAGTTTTTTTTAATTAGAAAAGTAATCATGCTCATTACTTTAGAAGTGAATCAATACTGACCAATATAAAGGGGAAAGGTCTCTTCAGTGTTCCCTGTCACTGCCATCCTGCCCCAATCCCTGACCTCCACCTCAATCCTAGTTCCCAACAGTAAACATCATTACCAGTCAGTAAGAACTATGGGACTCTTTACACACACGTAAATATATAAAGACACATTATTTTTTAATTTTAAAAAAACACAGGATTTTAATACACACACACAGTGCTCAGGTTTGGTTCTTTTTCTCATTCATCAGTAGTCTATGTGACAATTAAATGTTCTTTTGCCTTCAAATAAAAAGATACACAGTCAAGTTGGTGAGCTCACTACAGACCAGATTCAAATATTCCAAGTTCACGAAAACTGGGACACTTGTAAAATGCAGGTTCCTGGGTATCAAACCCCAGAGATTCGGATGTGGGTGGCCCAGGAGCCACACTGGGGAAAAAAATGCAATAGGGCAAGAGAAAGCATCATGCCTACTTAAGGCATGGTGCCTAAGACTTACTGGCACCTTCCTCTTCTAGCAGCATGCCCATACTTGTAACCTATCATCTCCTGATGGTTTTCCAGTACTGCCTCACTCTCTTCTCCCTCTAATCTGGTGCATTCACTAAAGGTTTCACGTGTAGGCTCGGGTT
>NW_011405398.1:0-973 GCF_000754665.1 Bison bison bison | reverse complement strand
CATGATCTAATACATCTTTTTCATTCTCTAGTTTCTGTGCTTCTATACATCCAGGCAGAGGGAATGATGTTATCAAGAAGTAAGAGCAACAAGAAATGGTTTGTTCAATTTTCAAGGAGCTATTAAGAAAATACAGGCTCTAAATGAGAACTGGATTCCTGGCCTTAAAAATATACAGAGAGTGTCTTGCTCTTCGGTGGTGAGTTTATGTTCCCGTCTGTTCCCCCTGCAAGAGTCAGCAGGCAGCCTGACGGCATGGCAGGGGAGATACGCCTGGTACCATGAAATCATGGGGCTGGAATGTGGCGTTTGGGTGGTGGGAGGATGGGGGTTCTGTGTTCAAAAGCAGGAGAGCTGGAAAAGAATGAAAATGAAAGGAGCATGGGCTTCCCAGTGGATGGGAGGCAAACCACAAAGAAAACAGCTTCAAGACCAGCCCACAGGCATTTACTCCTCAGGCAGGCTGGAGCATCAACCTTCGATCCCTTTGCTGTGCACAGAGACTAAAAAGAAGGTCCATTTTACAAAATAGGTCTTCATTTTTATTTCAGATGTATTTCTTTAACAAAGGCCACTTCCAGTCAATGCAGGCCTTGGCTCATTTTGTAACAGAATTAGTATCACCAATGGGTAGCTTCAACGCTGAGATTTGATATATTCCAGAAGAGAGGATGGGAGTTTGAATTTGAATCAGAGGGAGAACAAATTTATCAATCTGACAGACGTAGCTCGAATCATTCCTGTTATAAGGGACTGAGCACATTCCAAATTCGTAATTATCATAACTTCAGTGATTGCATCCAAAAGCAGTTGAAAAATCCCAAGCTGCTAATTATAGCAAAAGATAATTTTTCTAATCAACTAAAGAGAGCTTCTGATTTTATTCCCAAGTGCATAATATACATCCAAAAAAGCCTGCCTACAAGCTTAGAAACACTTTCAACTTTGGTATGGAGGTGGCAACCAAAGACTT
>NW_011405397.1:0-919 GCF_000754665.1 Bison bison bison | reverse complement strand
ATTTCTTCTAGGTTGTCTAGTTTGTTGGTGTATAGTTGTTCCATTCTTTTTTTTTTTTCTAGTTTGCCTAAGCAACATTACAAATCTACATCCCCCCGTTTTCATTTACTGTAGATTTTCCTCTTCTTATTCTTGTAAGCAAAATGATAAAGCTCTCCTTTTTTTGTTGTTTCTGAATCTTCATAAAATACATTGATCTAGGTTTCAGATTTAATAGGTACTTGCCAGCTTGTAAGTGGTTTTCTTAAAAAAATGATTTCAAACAAAAAATGACAATAGATAATCACTTCTTATATTTCCAGGTGATTTAAATACTAAACAAAAAGCAGTTGAAGATTTTGTTTTAAGAGATACTATATATCTGTTGAAAATAAGAATTACATAAGGAAATAACAATATCCAAATCATAGGACCCATGTTTCCAAATATAAAAAAATATTTAAACCAGTCATTCAGGTATCCAGTCTGACTTCATATGAAATGTTACTCATCTAACATTCATGATTTTCCTAAAAATGGAAAAGTGTGTAAAATCTTCAAATTCCTGCATATATTTGTAGGGAAATATGCCATTACCTACCATGAAACTTTCTAGGAGTAGTCTCTATTGGGCAACCCAATAGAAGAATCTAAGCTAAGTCAAAATTACATGTATAGCTGGAGCAAGCATGCAGCCTGCAGATTCCCACCTTGCACCATAAAGTAGAGAAGTATAAAAAAAATAAACTCCCACCTATCTATACAACCTTCCCTGTGCTGTGCTAAATTGCTTAAGTCGTGTCTGACTCTCTGCCACTCAATGGGCTGTAACCCACCAGGCTCCTCAGTCCATGGGATTCTCCAGGCAAGAATACTGGACTGGGTTGCCATGCCTTCCTTCAGGGGATCTTCCAGACCCAGGGATCCAACCCAAGTTTCC
>NW_011405396.1:0-1171 GCF_000754665.1 Bison bison bison | reverse complement strand
GAGGTGGGGTCACCAGCCCCTCCCCCAGTGGGAAACTGGGTGGCCTCAGGTAAGATGCTGAGCCTCTCCAAGCCTCACCTTCCCCATCTGTCAAGTGGGTGTGATTGCACCTGCCTCCCACCTCCCTGGGCCTGGAGGAACCTGAGCCCACTAGGCGTGCTCGAGACCTGACGCTGACAGCACTGGTGTCCGTTCACTGCTCTGTGCTGCATGTCCGTCCGACTCCTGGCAATACCCAGAGAAATCATAGCTGATGGGGTAGATGTTGACAGTCGCAGATGGTAGGCGTAAGTACTGTGATGGGAGTACAGGGCCTGTGGGCTCAGAGAGGGGTGACTAGGGAAGGCTTCCTGGAAGAAGTGGTATCTGAGCCAGACCTTAAACAATGCGTGAAAAGTAGTTTCTTTTTTCATTTGTGTGATTAACAAGCATCTGTGACACGTCTGTGGAGTACAAATGCTACGTCAGGTGTTGGAAAAATAAAGGTACATCAAGTGTTGGCCCAAGGAGATTTGAGACCAAGAAAGCAGACAGGGCATCTCAGACTTCCCTCGCCAGGCTGCAGGGGCCAGACTGGGTGTCTGAGTGTTGGCAGGGCTGTCCCTATGTGGGCTCAGAGGCGTGGGCCCTCGCTCTGTGCGGAACCAGAACCACGCAGTGGAGTGGTATGCAGCCGAGAACAAGAGGAGATGGAACAACCTCCAGGATATATTAAGTGAAAAGCAGCAAAGTGCCAAGCCACAGGATGGGGCTGTTACGCTGCATATGTGTGTATGTGTCAGTGTGTGAGTACACGTAGGGAAGACCCAGGGCAGGGACTGCCAAATCACTCAGCAGCTGCCTACCTGAGACCCTGCTCCTGGGAGCATGTAGCTGCTAATCTGAGTGGCCCATGGGTTGTAGAAGCCAGCAGGGCAGGAGGAAGAGGGGACAGGCCCAGAGCAGACATGCAAGGCAGGAGTGAATGCCCACCCTGCCCCACCTCGGGGCTGCCGTGTGACATGGAAGTGGACGCTTGCAATTTGCATACAAGCGTGTGCTGACCCACATGTGAACCTCAAAGATGCGCTGAGTGAAAGAAGCCAGGTAGTGTGTGGTTCCATCCGCAGGAAGCATCCAGAATAGGCAAGTCTGTAGACAAAGATGAGTGGTCGCCAGGGGCTGGGGAAGG
>NW_011405395.1:0-1073 GCF_000754665.1 Bison bison bison | reverse complement strand
CTTGCTTATATCTGGAATCTAAAAATAAAATTGAGCTCCTTGTCATGTATATAACAGAATGTTTCTCTTCTTTATATCTCACCTTTCTTACAAGAAGGGTGCATCCTGTCCATTTGGAAGACGTTGGGTTCTGCTGAGCATGCTGCTGGACTAGCAGTTGCACTTTGGAAGCAAGCCTGAGGGCGGCTGAGTTGCTCTACGTTTAGAACACAGAGAGCTGATTGCTCCCAGGGGGGACTTGGGGGCCAGGGGCTGGCAGCGGAGATGGCCAGCAAGTGGGAAAGACAGCTAACAGGGTATGAAATGTGACTCTGAGGAACTCCCTCCAAAGATAATTTTTCTAATGCCTACTGCACTCACAAATGCTGAGTATGGATATTCGTATGATGTGAAACAAACAAGGATCTTTGTTACATACCTGAGTCAACATGACAAAGGAAGTTTCCCGAGGAAGCCAGAATTCAAGGAAACTTAAAAGATCACCATAACCTCACCTTCAAGAAGGAACGAAAATCTTTGAAGTACTTCATGCTTCCACAGGATGAAGAAAGAGGTAAGAGGAATAAACGTGAATTTCAATGAGACTTTGGGGGACAAGGAAGTCCTGCGCTAACTCCTAGGCTGCATATAAAGCCTAGTGTCTTAAACATAATTAATATTGAATCAGTGATGCTAATTAGCATAACTTTTGACTGAAGATGCACCAGAGGGGATTGCTGATGGCCCACTCTCCACCAAGCGGTTGGAGGAATAGGCCTGAGATGATGGTTATATTTCTCTGCTTTATAGGCCATGAAATTAATGACTAGAACAGAACTTTGGCATCATGTTGCTTTTCCTTAATTTTGCTGTCCTTTAGGAAGTCACATTGAGCTTTGTTCAGGAACTTGCTGGCCTTGTCACTATTCATCCAGTAGACAGTACTTTAGAGTCACTTCCTCAAAAATCTAAGAGCTTTGAAATTGGCTATAGCCAGGTGCCATGTATGTAAAGCAGTAACACCTAAGGGAATTTTATTCCTTGTCTATCATTGCAAGGACATTTACCAGGCTTCTGCAATATACTGGAGTTGC
>NW_011405394.1:0-936 GCF_000754665.1 Bison bison bison | reverse complement strand
CACTGCCACAATTCTTGATTCTATGTACATAGCTCTCTACAAGACATTATTCTCCAGAGGGCAGCCAAGTCTCCTTTAGACAAAACAGGCTGTAAGATTTTGTAGATCCTGGAATACTAGTGGTCTGAGATTTTAGTCAAAAGATTATATGACTTAAAAGCTCAAAATCATTTTTTCTCAGAATATACAAAAGCCAATGATACAGAACAACAACTAAACTATACATCCCAGACACTGAGAACAAATTTCAGGAGGATAAAAGTTGAAAGGGGGCAGATGACGGGGGCCTATACTTTCCATACAATTAGCTGCCTTTAAAGAAGGGATGTACAAATAATCAACTCATTACTTTTCAGCCAGAGGATGCCTGGATATATTTATTATGCATCATGCACTAAAAACGTAATTGGTTCTGCGAACAGAAGGAAAATGGCCAAAATTAATGTCCAATTTTCCCTACCAAAAATATGGAGAACTAGAGAGAAGAAAATAATAAAATGGAGCTATTTGTCATTTCTCCCCATCCCATCTCCTCCAGAAAAGAAGTGCCAGAGGGTTTGGGAAAAATCATTTTAAAGCCTTCTCTAAGTCCAAAAAGTAGTTTATGTTCCACCAGGCAGTGTTTTCATTATCTCTTCCCCTGTGCCCTCTTGTTAATGTCTCTCTGGACCGTGTTCAGCTTATCCCAAACCTTTATTTACAAAAATTGCCTTGTGAATTGACCTGGCTCATGGTGAGCCTAACACCAAGGGCAAAAATGTGAGACATTTAGGCCAATGGGGATATGTTCTTAATTAACATCAACCCCAAAACACAGCTTCTCACCAGTGTTTCATAAGAACACATCCTTAAGTTATCTTTCCTTATGCCTTTTAAGAGCTATTAATTTTTGAAGGCCACCTGTCTCCTTTTGGCTTCCAACATTAAGAAAATACA
>NW_011405393.1:0-1532 GCF_000754665.1 Bison bison bison | reverse complement strand
AGAAGTGGAATTACTAGATCACGCAGCAGTTGAATGTTTAACCTTTGAAAGAACCTCCATACTGTTTTCAATAGTGGCCACAGCGATTTACATTCCCACTAACAAGGCACAAGTGTTCTTGTGTCTGTACATCCTCACAAACATGATTTTTTTGATAAAGGCCTTTCTAACAGGTGTGAAGTGATAAACTCGTGGATTTGATTTGCATTTGCCTGATGACTAATTATGTTGAGCATCTTTTCATGTATGTGTTGGCCATCTGTGTGTCATCTTTGGAAAAATGTTCAGATCCTTTGCCCATTTTTTAATGGTATTGTTTGGCTTTTTGCTATTGAGTTGTATGAGTTCTTTATATTTTTTGCATGTTAACCCCTTATCAGATATGCAAATATTTTTCCCACTCAGTAGACTTGTTTTTCATGTTGTTGATGATTTTCTTAGCTGTGCAGAAACCTTTTAGTTTGATGTAGTCCCCCACTTGTTTGTTTTCTGCCCTTTTTTTCCCTTTTTTTTTTTGCCTTTTGTTGAATTCATCACCGACCTATGTAAAGAAGCTGCCTGTCCATGTTTTGCTCTAGGAGTTTTATAGATTCAGGTTTTACATTCAAGCCTTTATTCCATTTTGAGTTGATTTTTGTTTATGGTGTGAGATAGTTGTCTGGTTTTATTCTTTTGCATGTGGCTGTACATTTTTATACATGGTGTGAGGTATGGATCAAAGCTTAATTTTTGCATATGAATATCCTTTGAACCTTCTCTCAAATATTTATTGATATAAAGAGATAGATATAAATAATTTTGCCTTCTCTGTGTTGTTCCATTGATCTAATTATCCATCTTCACACCAATACAACACTGTTTTGACCATTGTAGCTTTATAGTAAGTCTTGAAATCAGGTAATGTAAGTCCACCAACTTCCTTCTTTTTCAAAGTGCATTTTTAATTTTTACAGCTATTTTTAGGTCCTGCACATATTTTGTCAGCTTTACCCACTGACATTTCATATTTTTCTTGCTGTTGTAAATTTGTTTTTATTTCCATTTCCAATTGTCCATTGTTAGGTCACATAAATACAATTTATTTGTGTGTATGTAAGTCTTTTACAGTTGTTTCAGAGAGACGTGTAAATCAATTCAGTCATTCTTACTCTATTCTTGGCCAGAAGCAGAAGTCATCAATGTAGGTTTTATTTGGCCTGTGGATGGGGTAAGCCCAGTTATCAGCACTACTCTCTGGTTGGAAGGTCATGGAATATACTGGAATGTATGGAATCATAGGGAGTAAAAGAGCATTCCAAACAAAGAGACCCAAGTTAAAAGTAACTTTACCTTTCCATAGCTAGTTTTTGAGTTGGATATAGTGAACACCTATACCTTTTTTAGGTGTATATTCTCTGATTCAACATTCCAGCAGTGTTCCCTCAATAATTTTGAAAGAGCATTACACACAGATGGAAACTTTCTTTTTTTTTTTTTTAAATTATTTAGCTGCTCTGGGTCTTAATTGAGGCACACAGGGTCTTTAGTTGTGG
>NW_011405392.1:0-886 GCF_000754665.1 Bison bison bison | reverse complement strand
ATTTTATTTTCTCTTTTTTTTTTTTTTTTTAATAATCATCATAGGTTACTTTTTGAGGCTGCATTACACTCCATGGTAGAGTTATGTCAATATTTCAATCAAACTCTAATGATTGAAGTTGAGGTTTTCATTTTATTATTACAGAAATTCTGGTATGTACATTTTTGTACATATATCTTTAAAAGCCCTTGTATGAATATAGGGTAGAGTTCTAGTAAGTATTGCAGATATACTGAATGAATAACTAGTTTTAAGTCTTGTCTCTCTGATGGTAGTGAGAACACGTTGCCTTTACAGATAACTCTTTTTTTTTTTTCTTTCAGTGTCTGTATTTGATGGCTAGTGACCCTTTGATGCAAATTTCTATTTTTTAAGCATAATTTACTCAAAGACTTAGACCTTATTGAGGGGTGTGGCAGTCATCCCATTCTGCATCACTGTAGAGTAATGGTGAATAAACAATGAAAACAGTTCTAAAGGCTCTTTTCTTCCTGATGCCTTCAGGCCATAAAAGATCTCTTGGAACAATAGTTTTTCTACATTAGGAGACTTTTAAGATCCTAAATGTGGCATGCAAATGTGGCGTGTTTGCATCATTTTCATAGCTTTTTTAAGGTTTTGTTTGCCTTTTTAGGTAGTATAACTGGGAATTTTTATACTGCATGTTTAATCCTGTTCTTCCCAACCCTCTACCCCAAATCAGTTTAACTTTCACTGAAGCTAAAATTCATGTTTTCTGAATGAAATTCATTATATTGCTATGTTGTGAATTTAAAATTTATAATGATTTTAATTTTCTTAATTGAGTAAGTGTGCAAATACATATTTTTCTTGACTTCTTGTAGGACCACCAGTATTGACCTTTGTGGTTTTTTTTTTTTTTTTT
>NW_011405391.1:0-1056 GCF_000754665.1 Bison bison bison | reverse complement strand
TTCATATGTTAGATATGGGTTGGGGAATTATGCACATATTTGAGAATCAGGATATATTTAGAATTTCACAAAGATTCACCTAAAAAAAAAAAAAAAGGATCCAGAAAAAATTGACATTAAAGAACTAAGCAGTTTATTCCCAGAAAGAGTTAGAATACTTGGAGGATGACAACTCAAATAGATTTAGCTGTAAAGAACCCTCTTAACCAGAGCAGTTATAAATAACAAGGTCATTTACTTAGGTGAGAGAATTGATTTGATTTTTCCAAATAAGCATATTCATGCAGCTGTTTTTGCCAAGAGTCAAAGCTTTTGGTAGTATATGAAGAGGCAAGAAAAAGGCTGCCTTCGCCAATAAGAACCCCCAGAGTCATAAGTTACACAGGTTTTAAGAGTGATGGAAATGTATTTTTGCCTCAAAGAGTATATAGGCTTCATTCCTAGGAGTTCATTATTTTAGATCATGTGAAGAAAGACTGTACATACTGTGATTGTCAAAGACCAGTGGAAGAGCAAAGGAAAGAATTGAGTGCCCCATTAACCTTTGCTTCTTATGTCAGAGCAAAATCAGTAGCAAGAGGAAAAGGTAAAGTTGAAAAAGAAAGAAAAAAAGATCTAATTCTATGAACAAAACAAATAACAGAACTGTTAAAAGTATAAAAGAAAAAAACCTATCCTTTTTCTCACATCATCTGTATGAGCCTAGGACTGGAAAGCAAAGCAATATGTAGCACTTGCTTGGCAGAATGTGTTATGGCACAGCTCATTGCCGTAAACAAACAGCAGCAATATACCCCTCCTCTTTGAAATGACAAGGAGATCAGTAAAGAGCCTTCATCATATCAAGGGACTTCAACAAACATCTGTGGATTTTGGTGTCTACAGAGTTTCAGTTTTTTAGTTTGATTATAGCCATTTAGTTGGGCAGCCTGTTTGGGTTTGAAACACATCGCACATTCAGTCCATTCTTTGTATATCTGAAGGGCCTTCAGGTTTCATTAGATAAGTTTAATTTGGGGGGGGAAGGGTGATATTAATAGTGTTTCAAGTGATAGA
>NW_011405390.1:0-919 GCF_000754665.1 Bison bison bison | reverse complement strand
CATACCTGGCCCTTCATGGTCTGTGGCACTTCCAGTCCCACACTCTGCACACTCAGAATCCATCAGCATGATTTCTCTGCTTGCTGGAACCCTCTGTCCACATCCCTAAGCCGCTTCAAGACTCAGCATAAACCTCTCCTCCTCCATGAGCGCACCCTCCAGCCCCTGACATGAGTGGGTGCTCCTCAGGGCTCTGCTGCACCTCAATGTGAGGTTGGGGGGCACCAGACACACTATTTCCTCCACTGGCTTCACTTCCATGGGGCTCCTATTTAGTTCAACCTGGTCCACTTGGTGCCAATACAGAGATGTAAGTGTTAAATGAGAAAGTGAGATCCACATAGCCCACAAGGTACCAGCAGATAGGAGAGAGGGAAGAGTTGCTCTGCTTGGTGTCCCCTTGCAAAGATCAGTGCTGCTTGTGTGCAGCTGTGTCCCACACTCTGTCATGAGTCTGTGAGTCCATAGCCCCCTCCTGAGCTGAACTTCATCTACACCAACAGGAAAGTATTTGAGGTGCCATTTCCCTTCTATTGATATTTTACTTTAGGCAAATGCCCTGAACCGTGTATTTTTAGCGCTCATTTGTCCAGCTGTTACAGCTGCATTAGATTTCATTTTCCGTTTTGTCCCTTATACCCTTCTCCATGAAGACGTTCCTCACCGCAGTTTTTATTTCCTTGCTTTAACAATGCATCAAGCTATACTGAACACTGGCCATAAACTAGCACCAAAAATCTGTATCAGCCAGGATTCTTGACAGGAAATATTTTTTAAGCATGTGTTTACAGGATACTGGAGGGTCACAGAATCATCAGAAGGCTGAAAGATGAGGCTTGGAAAAAGGCAAGACCCAAAGCTAGCAGCACATTCAGATTCCTGAACAGGAGCAGTCTGATCAAGATGCTATCAGCACCTG
>NW_011405389.1:0-949 GCF_000754665.1 Bison bison bison | reverse complement strand
TCACTTATTTAGGCTCACTTGTTCAGTTGTGCTGTGGGGAGGGAGGAACACTGCAAACAAATATCATTGCCATGTGTGGGGAGTGCTCGCAGTGTCTGGGCCACACTGGGTTTACCCCTGCTCACGGCGTGTGTGCTTTCCCGGTGTCCACTGCTCAGGCTCCAAGTTGCTGTGCAGGGGAACTGTCTAAAGTGGGCCCTGGGTTGCGTGCACTTCCCAGGTCTAAGCCACTCATGTTCAGGTTCTCAGGTACTCCACAAAGGGACAGACTCAGTTGGGTCTGCGTTTTGTGCCCTTCTCAAGTCCGAGCAGCTCAGGTGACCAAGTGTTTGGCGAGCACACTCTCCCCAGGTGGGCCGTGTGTCTTATCACCTCCCAGATCCCAGCCCCTCGATTTCCTGGGTGCAGTGGGAGCACTGTCTCAGGTGTGCCGTGTGTCTCCTCTGGGGAGCTGATCTCTGACTGTGACCCTCCTGGAGGATGTCAACTGTCCAGGGTCCCAGGAAGACTTGATTAGCAACTGGGAGCCTGCTCACAGTTTGGTGAAGGATACCATCTTTGAGGTCGAGATTGCCCCTCGCCTTCTGGCTCTGGCTGCCACCCACCTGCCTCTCTGCCTCCGGTGGGGGGAGGGGCCAGTCCTCAGCCAGCTAGCTCTCCTCTGGTGTTTATTCAATCCTTGTTCTATGACTGTGCCAGGTTGTGCCTTATGGCTTTTCAAGGGAAACATCTCTCTCTCTCTCTCTCTTTTTTCCCTCTCTGGCTATCCCACAGTTTGGACTGCTATCTCACATTAGCTCCCTCAGATTGTCCTCAGGGCCTTCAGGCCTGGTTCTTACGCTAAGCATGCAACCCGTGCTTCCCTGTTCAGCCCGTGCTCTCTGCTGGCAGACGGGAGCATCTGGGCTACTTCTCCACTGGGAGTTGTGGTTAGGCACATAATCTGTGG
>NW_011405388.1:0-1066 GCF_000754665.1 Bison bison bison | reverse complement strand
TAACTAAGTCACTTTGCTGTACAGCAGAATTGAACATGACATTGTAAATCAAATACACTTCAATTTAAAAAAAAAGAACCACTGATAAATCACAAGTACCTTGGAGGTGTAACTGATCTCTGTGACCTTTGGCAAAGCACGTCACTTCCCTGGGCTTCAGTTTTCTTAGCTGTGAAATGTAAATGATGGTATCAGCCTCTAAGCGTTGGTGTGAAAACTCATAAAACAGTAGTGTGTGTGAACCCCTCTCTGGAGCAGGAGAGGGGTCTGTCGCTGGTAGCTATGGTTGATCCCGTATGCCCCGAGAGAGCAGGATAGTACCTGTTTTATTCACTGGCACAGCACCGACGCCTGGCACCTGGCTGATGATCAGGAAATAGCCTCATGCTTGACCGGATTCAGAGGTGCAGAGGGTGGAGATGCAGTGCTCTGGAAAGCCTTCTTGCATTAGACAAGTGTCACTCAATGTAGAGATTGCCTTGTGGGGGCAGAATGGCCCTTGAGATTCCTGGGGCAGGGGCTGTGCTGGGCAGTCAATAGGAAGCGCTTCCACCTGTTTGTTACAAGGACAGTGCAAAGAAAAGACTTCAGATGTGTGACCACAGAATCACAAATCATCCGGACTAGGACCCAGGGGCCTCATTTTACAGAGGGGGAGACTGAGGCCTGGAGAGAGATGGTCACTTGTTTGACTGAGGTCACCCAGACTGTTGGAAGCAGGGTGGAAGAAGCAGCTCACATCTGTCTCCTGAGGTCCACCCGGCTCAGAGCTCTGTCCCTGACGTCCCGTCTTGTCCTTAAGCTGTTGTCATGTAATGATGAGCTTGCTTGTCTGCATTCCCAGAACTCTGCAAAGCCTCTGGTCTCTTCTCTCCTCTGGGAGGAAACCCACATTCTCCACTGGCACCTGCAGAAAGCAAGGCATGCTGGGAGTCTCCACGAGTGCACGTGTCGTTCTGCTCGGCCCAGCTGTGGCCCAGGGGTGTCGGCGAGCTCCCACCAGAGGAATGGCCGGGCCAAGCTGTCTCCAGAAAAACACTGCCTGTTGTCTTCCTGCCTGGGTCTC
>NW_011405387.1:0-1095 GCF_000754665.1 Bison bison bison | reverse complement strand
ACCCACTCCAGTATTCTTGCCTAGAGACTCCCATGGACAGAGGAACCTGGCAGGCTACAGTCCACGGGGTTGCAAAGAGTCTGACACGACTGAGCAACTAACACGTACTTTCTTTACTTCTAGTCAACAGACCCTTTTCTTTAATAATTAAACCAAATGTATAATGCTTGTTTGATAAGCCAATGTTTCTTTGATCAAGGGTATGCCACCGGGGCTCATAACGGAGGGTCCAGTCAAGTCATGCAGGGGTGGGGAGGTGTCCTGGAAGAGGTGGACTTGAGCATGGATCTGAAGGTGGTTTAAGAGGAAGGTGAAAGGGGTGGTGGAGAAGAACATGTCAAGAAGAGGGAACAGCACGTGCAAGGTCCCTGAGGCAGAAAGGCATGTGGTCCTCCAAGGGTCTGGATGCAGGTCTACCTGGGGGACGGGGGACAGTCAGGAACAGGGACAGGGCCCAAGACCAGACTGGGCAAGGGCTCCATCTGTGGTGGGATGTGAAGCCATGGAAGTGTTTTAAGTGAGGAGGTAAAGGGACCAGATTTATAAATTACCAGTTAGCACTCCTGTTTCTCTTACAAATCCTCAGATGGAGTGTGAGTTGGGCTGAGAAGAGACCTCAGCTGGGATGGGCACGGACCAGACATCCATGTCACATCCCTAAGCTGGGTTGGGTGCAGGCAGCTGATCTGCCTGTCGGGGTGAGGCAGTGAGACCCGGGCTGGTTTAAACATTTTGGGGAGAGTTGAGAAACTGCTTCTGAAGATGGTGCTGGAGGCCCCGATGCATCTGTGCAGTGACCCTCGGAGGCAGTATGACTGTTCCGTGTGATGGGACTTGTCCGAGTCAGCGGAAGAGCTGATTCCTTGGTTTATCTGACGGTAAGGCTTTTCTCAAGAACAGCCCATACTGAGCTCTGCTGCTTGTGATAACAGATGTCAAGCCCAAGTAGGTGCTTGGCAGACCCCAGTGACCTCCCTCCCGCCCCTAGCCCTGGCAGTCAGCAGGCTCACAGTCTGGCTGAGGGTAAACCTGGTCGTGGAGGAGCCTGAGGCTGGAGGGCAGAGGGGGCAGGGCCGGACCCCAGAGGTGAGGACT
>NW_011405386.1:0-947 GCF_000754665.1 Bison bison bison | reverse complement strand
TTGATCTTGATTCAAGGATTTTCCAAGGGAATAAGGAGCATAAACAAATAATTGTAGAAACATCAACAAGTGTCAGGTTGTTGAGTCTGAAGATTTCTTTCTATATTTTGGACTATTGTTGGAAACCAGTCCCTTTATCAAGAGGTATGCTTTGCCAATGTTTTCTCCAAGTTGGGGACATGTTGTTTCATTCTTAGAAAGTATCTACCACAAAGAAGTTTTTAAGTTCATCTCATCAATTTTTTTCATGGACTATGTCAGTAACACCTAAAAACTCATCCGCAAACCCAATATGTTTCAGATTTTCTCCTGTGTTAGCTTCTAGGAGTTTTATAGTTTTACCTTTATATCTATGGTTCATTTTGAACTGTTTTTTGTAGATGGTGTGAGTCTGTATCCAAATCCATTTCTTGCATGTGAATGTCTGTTCCAGCACCATTTGTTGAAAAGACTCTTCTTTTCCCATTAAACTGCCTTTGCTCCTTCGTCACAGATCAGGTGACCATATTTGTGTATGTCTATTTTTGGGTTCTCTGTTTTGATCCATTGATCTGTCTGTGTATCCTTCCCCAATACAACACTGTCCTGATTACTGTAGCTTTTGCTAAGGCTTGAAGTTGGGTAGTGTCAATCCTCTGACTTTTTTTTCTCCTTCAATATTGTGTTGTGTATTCTGCATTCTTTTGCTTCTCTCTATAAATTTTGGACGTGGTTTGTCAATAGCCATAACATAATTGGCTAGAATTTGAATGAGATTGCATTGAATTTATAGATCAAATTAGGAAGTACTGACATCTTGACAATGTTGAGTCTTCCTACCCATGTACATAGAATATTTTTCCATTTATTTTGATAAACTCTTTCATCAGAGTTTTATAGTTTTCCTCATATATATTTTGAGGCTTCCCTTGTAGCTCAGTTGGTAAAGAATCAATGCAGGAGACCCA
>NW_011405385.1:0-880 GCF_000754665.1 Bison bison bison | reverse complement strand
CTTTTTTTTTTTTTTTTTTGGGGGCATTTTTTTTTGGAGAAGGTGCATACTTTGGGGAATAAGGAGCTCAAATCTCAACTTTATTCTAATGTGTGTAAACAGAGCCTCAGCCTTCACCTAGCACACCCACCGAGGTATGACTCGAAGCCTCCCATTTGGCCTCTTTGATTTATTTCTTTCCTGGACAAACTCCTATTGTGTATGAGCCCTGTGAAAACTTCAAAAAGGCCATTCAGGCTGAAATGTTTCTCAGTTCATTTTCACATTACTCACTCATCATTTCCAAAAGCCAGTAACTGGGGAGCTCAAGTAATCTCAGTCACGTTTTCCCAACCGAAGCCCCACTTTCTATGACAGAGTTACAAACATTTTAGCTTGGCTTTGCATACATTCTAGAGAACTTCTTGGCAGGGTCTTTAAAGTGTGTTTTCATATTCTTTGGATTTCATCTTTGTAGCACAGCCTCATGGAAAAACATCACATTCCAAATGTGACTGGGAAGTTTCATTCACCACAGTGGTTGCCAATAACATGTGGGGAGTTTATTGTCCCTCTAGCGAGCTCATCAAATCCAAACAAAATGTGTGCACTGTAATTTTAGCTGATTCATTTCCATAAGATGCAAGTTGATGCTATTTACAAGATATCCCAAGATCAATTCAAGAGTCTAAACTATGGTGGAATTAAATATACAATAGTTTTTGACTCAGTATATATCATTAGAGTCTTAGTAGGAAACAAATGGCACGCTCAAAAGGGTTTAGTGGAATATAATTTTGTAAAGAGAGTATTTAAGAGGCATGGGCATGGTTAAGGGAATCGACAAAGAATGGTGAGGCGCTCAGGAATTGTCAGCATCAGGAAGCTCTTGCTGCCTCAG
>NW_011405384.1:0-884 GCF_000754665.1 Bison bison bison | reverse complement strand
TAAAAAAAATCCCTTAAGGAAAAAAATCATTTTCTTCCAAATAGAGAGTTTTAGAAATAAATTTAGTATGTATTTTAGGAACTGTTTGCTCTGTGTTAGTCATCTTAGCATTGAGTCCCTTTGGCATGTAACCAATAGAACACTGGACCAGGCTTCTCATTTAGAATAGCATTTGGCTTGCTGAATGTCTCTCAACTTTTCACTAAAATACACATGAAGACATTGGAAGAGGTGAAATGTACATCACGGGCAATAGCTGGAACTCACAGTCAACCCAGAGGTCAAACTGGAGATGGATTTCCTTTAGATTCAACACCAATTATCCTAGGTTTAAAAATGAATAGTCTACCTTCCTGAACAATGCTTGTGGAAAGAGAAAAAATTTCTCCCTTGGTATCAACCCCCTATATCTTGGAGGCAACCCATTAACAGCAGAGTTTCCCAAACTGTTGCGTCTAGGAGCTTGATTCCTAAGGGTTTTTCCTCTTGGACAAGGGCCTATGGTCAAAAGTTTGGGCCCTTCTGCAAAATATATCTCTTGAGAAATTCAAAAAGTACATCAGCTATAGTAAAGTTTGTGAGAGTTCCTGCAGAATAAAAACTTTAAAAATATTGTTTAACTTCAAATCTCTGAAGTGCATTTAACCACCTAGCCTATTGTTATCTCCTGTGTAATAAAACCTGATAACACCCTATAGCATCTGTATTTCAAGAAGCATGCTTTGGAAATGCTACCTAAGTGCATAGCTATATAGATTTGGCTTTTATTTTATTTATTTTTTATTTTATTTTTTAACTTTACAATATTGTACTGGTTTTGCCATATATCAGCATGAATCTGCCACAGGTATACACGTGTTCCCCATCCTGAGCCCTCTGTCTCT
>NW_011405383.1:0-1259 GCF_000754665.1 Bison bison bison | reverse complement strand
TTAAAAAAGCTTCCCTACACAAATCCCATGATTAGAAACCATCAGAGGCCTCCTAAACTTCAATTTGACAGCCTGATGTGGTACTTTTGTATTTTTCCTTTTGCCACTCTATCATCTCAATATGATAAGGAGTAGACATACATTCCTGGGATTTATAGTTTCTATATTAATATAAGAAGAAATAATTGTTGATGGGGATGCTAAGACTTAAGCTCTAAAAACTTGGAACAAAGGGACCATTCGGTCACACTTTGCTCATCCATTATTAATCATCATCTACCTCTGTGCCCATATCTGAGGTTGACTGAAAGTGAGGAAGGAGTTTAGGAAGGAGGAGACCGGAGAATATTACAGAGAAACCTAAGCATTCATTACCTTCCCTCTGCCTCAAGTGGAGTTTCCCCCAAAAGCACCTAAATAAATCCATTCGTTGATCATTAATCACTAATTGATCACTAATTTATGTAAGAATTTCCTTTTTAAAATTTAGTCAACAAGTATTTACTGCATACTTACAGGATAGAGTTCTGTTCTTGTCAAAGGGTCAGTGGTTTTAGGAACTTTCCAAATATTCACTACCCTGTTCATTAGCAATGGACAAGGAGAAAGCAGAATAAAAATCTGACCGACAAACTTGTTTTAGAAGAAATTATTCCAAATGTATGTGGACCAGGAGGGATGCAAATTTCTCATTCTGAGCTAATTGCATTTTTCCTCATCTTAATAAGAAATGTTTCTTTCTGATCATTTTAAGCATCGCCAATGCGCCAGCAGACTGAAATGGGGACAGTTGGCAGGTAGAGAAAATGAATAATGGTAGAAGCAAAATGTGATTTCTTCAACTATAATTCTCCACAAGCTGTGTAAACTTTCCTCAGTTAAAAAACAAACAAAAATTTTAAAGACAAAGATTTTACATTTTCATCCAAACACTGCTGTTAACAACTGCTCACTTTCACTCTTTTGGAGGCTTCCCAAGCAGCTAGGAGATTTGCCTTTTCTTTAATAGTCTCAGCAGTATGCTTTCTTCCAGAAAAGACAGAGAAAAATGAAAACCTTGCATTTCCTGGAATGCTGACTAAAGTAACATGACTCTGTTCCAGGTGGCCTAGTGAATAAATAGGCAATTATTATTTTTAAATTTTTGTAGTGGTTCGTGCAGCAAACTTCCCAAGCATTTGAACTTCACACACCACCATTTACAATGTGTTACACCTGCACACCAACAGGAAAGACCTTGAGTTGACCCTTCACTATAG
>NW_011405382.1:0-937 GCF_000754665.1 Bison bison bison | reverse complement strand
GCCCCCGGGAGGCCCCTGCGGATGGTAGTCCTGTGTAGGACCACACTGTCATCAGGCTGGTGGCAGCAGAGCCTGACCTCAAGAGGCCCTGCCCTGCCCTTTGCTCCTCCCTACTGGCGGCAGCCTGGAATAAAGCCCCCATGCCACCCTTGGCCCCATCAGCCATTGCAAAGTCTGGAGGGCTGACCCTCTCTGCAAAGCTCATCCTTCTTCTCCCTTGAGACCAACCCTAGGTTCGTGTGAGTGTGCAAGGGAGGGCGCCCTGTGCTGAAGCCCTGGGCCTCATAGGCTGGTTAGGTGAGAGGGAGACTGGCCATTTGGGGTAGCTGTTCTGGGCTGAGGAAGCCCAGGGTCTTTGTCAGTAAAAGAGGTTCTATTTTGTATAGAACTTTTCCAGTGATCTATATAAATGAAGGTCTGAGGGAGGGGAGCTCTGGACCAAGGTCACCTCTTGTCCCTGGCTAGCCAGCTCCAGCCATGGAGGCTGAGCAACACGGCCCCTCTCCCCACTCAGTGCTGGCCAGCTTGTTCCCTCCAGCAGATAAAGGGTTGTTACCAGCTGCTTGGATGTCAGGGGGATGGAAACCCCCTCAGATTTTCTTTTCCCTTTTACATAAACTTGAAGCATTTTGTGTGTAGGGCCGCTGTGTGTTCTGTGGTTGGTATGCTGCTGTCACTTCCTGTCAAGGAGCTGGTGCGCCAGGCATGGCTGGGACCCAGAGGCACCCAGCACCGTTGGTCCAAGAATTTCCAAACAGCTGCTCCTCTTAGGAGCCTGCTTCACAGTTCTGTGAGCTCGGGCAGGCCTGACCCAGTGGCTCAGTTT
Organism: Bison bison bison; assembly: GCF_000754665.1. Classification (NCBI taxonomy): domain Eukaryota; kingdom Metazoa; phylum Chordata; class Mammalia; order Artiodactyla; family Bovidae; genus Bison; species Bison bison. Next base: position 111 of record NW_011405382.1, on the reverse strand, counting down.
CCCAGCAGCCTTGTCCCCGAGCCTTTGACAGAGAAGGGGGGAAGGGGAAAGAGAGAAAGGAGGAAGGGGAGGGAGGGAAAAAGAAAGAAAAAATTATTAATACAAAGAGCT
>NW_011405381.1:0-1164 GCF_000754665.1 Bison bison bison | reverse complement strand
ATAGGGCAGAGAAATGAGGCTCCAAGAATAAAGGAGCTGACCCCAGGCACAGCCAGTACTACATGACAGAGCCGGAGTCTACACTCTGTCTTTCTGACTTCAAACCACGTGCTCCTGACAACTACAATCCACTTACAAACGCATCGGTGACTCCAAATAATGTGCATCCTTCCCTCTTGCTGACCATTCTTTTACACAGTTATCTTATTTAATTCTTGTGACTCCATCATTTAAGTGCTATTCCCCTTTCCAGGTGCTAAAGCCAGCCTGTAACGGTTTAGAGATCCAAGGCCAAACACTTCCTAAGTGGCAGAATATAGACCTGGATGTATTATAGCATGAAATGCTCTTTCCACTATGACATCTGCATCCTCCCAAACACCAAATATGTTAAATTTCCATACAAATTGGAAAAGACCTAGAGAACTATGAAATGTTTTACCTTTTTTGGAGGACTAAAAGTAATACTAATAAAAGCCCATGCTCCCATAATAGAAACAAAGCAGAGATTATTTTATTCAAATTGTTCCAAGTAATTTTCTTCACACAATGTTTTCATTTATATCTGCTTTCATGGTTAAATGGAACAGAATCAACTGGCCAAATTCTAAGCTCACTTTCTTCTCCATTAAGTTTAAGAACTTGAGGTTTATACAAATTTTGGTTTGTTGTACTATTCTCCGAGGTAATTTCTTTAGAGGATAGTTTATTAGGAAGGTCAGAACTTCTATGTTGCCATTAATTCTTGCACATCAATAAATGTTTTAGGACCATGGCTCAAATCTGGTTTCTCTGTTTACTACAGGTCAAACTTGTCAAGAATGGAACAATCTCCCAAGGACAATGAAATACACAAAAAAACTATCCCTGAAAAAGAGCCATGAAGAACTTTATCAGATATTAACTTCCAACACTATGACCAGCATTTATGTGCACTGTACTGTATCTGACCTTCCACAATCCCTGGGAGAAAGGAATAGGGCAGGGGTGTGTGGGCTTGCATGGATGTTTGTGGAGAGCTGCTGGATTCCCCACTTAATGCAGGAAAACATGGCTGGAGTTGGATTAACTGGTGGTCCATAAGGTACCATTCTATTGGCCTCAGGTCTGTAGACCATTGTCAGGAGGCATTTAACAGGAGGCTTCCTGTGTGCTGTTTTGGAT
>NW_011405380.1:0-902 GCF_000754665.1 Bison bison bison | reverse complement strand
TGGCTTAATAACATGGTTACAGCTTTTTTTTTTTTTTAATAGATAGATCAGCTATTGATTCATCAGCAAATTGAACTTCTGGAAGGTATGTATTCATTGTATTTATCATATTTCTAGGAAGAGGACATTTATGCAGACAAAAGCGTATCATCAAACACAGATATAACACCTTCAATGATGTTGAAATTAAACTTGGTTTTAAAAATGTCTCTTTGATAGTGATAATCCTGATAAGGATTATCAGCAGCTCATTTTTTGAAATTAATAGTCAAGTGGTAAAATACCATTAAGCTGGACATCTGTCCTCATGATACAGACCATGACTTGGGAGGAAACCAATCAAAACTTACTTATGTTCAATCTTCTCTCTAGAAATCACTTCAGTGATTCTATCACTAACCCACCCTAACCTCTATCTCTTCAACTTTTCTTTCTGCAGTTTGTGATGAGCTTGAGATTGTCAAAGAGTCACAAGCAGTAGTTCAGTTACCTTACTACATTTCCAAAGTAAATGAACACTGAATTTGGATGGATGGGGATGTTTTGGAAAACCTCATTATTGTCCATGGTTTTTCTTGGGAGTTCAGATGAACCCTATAAAACCTTGGTTCCACAGGCTATGAATTATCACCTTGGGCACAGGGCCAGTGCACTGAAGGGTGCTGACCAGTCAGCCAAAACACCTGACTTCTAGAATATCACTGCTGTTCCTATGAATGGGGCCTGACTCCTACAGTTGTTTCCTTTGGTTCAGGGCTCCTCAGGTGCAAAGTAAACTTAAGAAAGCCAGTAAATGTTTTAGGACTGCTGCCAGGGAAAGAGAACCTGGGTAAATTCATGAACCAACATATTTTCCTTATAGACAATTCAGCGAAAACTCTAATGGATTTTAGAATATATCT
>NW_011405379.1:0-924 GCF_000754665.1 Bison bison bison | reverse complement strand
GTCAAGTGTTTGCCATCTTGCCTAGAAGTTAATAAATGCCAAGTGAATGCTAACTGTGGCCAGTATTGCTGTCATTGTGAGTTATTGACAAATTTGTTCAAAAAATATTTAAAAGAGCTGCAGAGATACATGCAGATCATAACATGTAGTAATTAGAAGGCAGTGAAAAAGACTAAGAATATGGGTAGTTATGATAGTCTAGGCTGATTACTCCTTTATTATTTTGATTGTATCTTTAATAACTATCTTTGTCATTAGAATTATAGTCAATTTTCAAATAATTTTTAACACTTTTGAGTTATTAAGAGGATGGCTTTTTGCTTTCTCATATCTACTAATAGTCTAAATAAAGGTTTCTCCAAATGTTTGGAAATAAATAGGCATTATTACATAGACTCTGACACACACAACATATGCACATATGTGCACACATACACACATGGCATAAATATTACCATGTCCAGGGCACTAGTGGTCACAAGCAGCAAATATATAGTATCTCTCTAAGGAAAAACCCATGTCATCTTCTAGAGAAAAGGTGCATATACTAACTCACACACTGATTTACTTAAATGACCAGAAAGCATCATATAAATGAAGCTACTGGAGAGATTTTTAGGAAATTAAGATTCCTGAGCCTAAGACAAAGCTATTGAGTCAGACTCTTCCAACACGGGAGTAATCACAAGATTTTTCATAACCTGGCCTCTCCTGTTAGAATAAATAATAATATTGACTATAATAAGAGGTGTACTGTTGGTCACAACCAGAGGCACCTTATAATTCAATCATAGGGAAGCAATAAGAAGAATCCCATTAGAATTGGGTGCCAGAGAAATGGTTGTGATAGGCTAGAAAAGAACTGCTAAAGTTAAGATTGGAAAAGGAATAGGATTGATGAATTAGTCCTTCTTGTATCAGCAA
>NW_011405378.1:0-926 GCF_000754665.1 Bison bison bison | reverse complement strand
CGACTGAGCGACTGATCTGATCTGATAAAATAATAGATGAAACGGATATCCTGTTAACTGAAAATCAATCTTAATTTTAAAAGCTCATGAAACATTTACAAAATTGACGATATGTTGGCCTGCACATATGTGCATGCACACACACGCACGCATACACACACCCAGATCTCTCAGTTAATTCCCAAAATTAGAAGTAATCCAGACCACATTCTCTGAAAACAATGCAATTCAACAAAAAGTGAATGACCAAAATAAAAATGAACATCTCAACTACTTGGAAATATGAAAACAATTTAAAGCAACCTTGGTAAAAAAGAAAGAAAGAAAACTGATACTCCAGAATGCATACAAACAGTAATTAAAACAGTATACACCCAAAGCTGTAGAGTACAACTTCTGTGTTCAGCAGATAGTCATGGTTTCAAACACAAACACAAGAAAATAACATACTATTTAAGTTAAAAAAAAATAGAAAATGAACTACAAAATAGACTACAAATTAAACCTTAAAAAGCAGAAAATAAATAAAAAGGTAAAATGAGAAACAGCAAAGCAGTAGAATTGATAATATAAATCTATAGCCTGTTTCCTTAAGGAGAAAAAAAACAAGAATATACTAGGTTAAGTCAGTCAATTTTAGAAATTCCAAAGAAGGCACTAATATTCTAAATAAGAAAGGACAGAGAGAAGTGATTTACAGACTCTGTGAGAGAGTTAAAGAATTAGAGTATACTGCGGAGAAGACAATGGCACCCCACTCCAGTACTCTTGCCTGGAAAATCCCATGGGCGGAGGAGCCTGGTAGGCTGCGGTCCATGGGGTCCTGAAGAGTTGGACACCACTGAGCGACTTCACTTTCACTTTTTACTTTCATGCATTGGAGAAGGAAATGGCAACCCACTCCAGTGTTCTTGCCTGGAGAATCC
>NW_011405377.1:0-977 GCF_000754665.1 Bison bison bison | reverse complement strand
TGTGTGTGATTGTGAAGGGCTGTGTTGTGACTGTGTGTGTGTGTGTGAAGGGAAGTGTTGTGATTGTGTGTGTGTGTGTGCATGAAGGGCTGTGTGTGATTGTGAAGGGATGTGTGTGATTGTGCGTGTGTGTGTGTTTGTAAGTTTTCAAATAGTTACATGAAATAGAGAAAGGCAGGGAAGAATTCACAGGTGTTTTGTTAGTACAGATTATATGATTATGGGACTTGGGAGTGGGACGAAAAAGAACAACTCTAATGGAAAAACAGAACTCCCCACTCACTATATGATCCTTTTTGGTTTGCTACATATATCTGCATATATATGCATAAGCAAATTAGTAAAAAGATTATATTTATATCTATTGACTTGTAAGATTGTCAAGCATGAAATTCAAGTGGCATAGTAACATATAAATAAACAGAAAAAAAATTTCAATCATATACATATGATGATGTATAACTTAGAAGAAAAGTTGACACATTCTATCATGTCAAGGGTTGTAAGGGTAAAAAGGAGGAGAGATCGGAGAAGTGGGAAAGCGGAAATGACGATTGCATAGATACAATTTTGTATTGTATTATTTCAATCAAAGTACTTGAATAATATGAAAAAGTTTAATGTATTTTTTAAAACATACACGTGGAAAAGAGAAAAAAGATGGATGGCCTATGATAGGGCTATGTCTCAGGTGAATAAGAAGGTAGATATTAACATGGCCCAAGGGAAACTGGGATGATCTCAGAGAGGAGGCTGTCTGAAACAGATCTTGGAGGAAGAGAACAAATTCCTCAGGTAGAGAAGTAAGGCATTTCACATAGAGCACAGAGCATGAGCAAGGACAGGAAGATCTAAAAAACATCCCCTAAAAATTAAATGAGACTGGAGAGAAAGAAGTAATTTGGGGCTCTATCATAGCATACAGAGACCTTGGGGTTTTACACTACAGCTCAATACATTTGAATCTCAAGACCATT
>NW_011405376.1:0-918 GCF_000754665.1 Bison bison bison | reverse complement strand
TGGAAAATCCCATGGATGAAGGAACCTGGTAAGCTGCCATCTATGGGGTCGCACAGAGTCGGACACGACTGAAGCGACTTAGCAGCAGCATACTACCTATGATGCTGGATTTTTATGTGCATGATATCCTACATTTTAATTCAAAACATTCAGTTTTTCTTAACAAACATCTGGACTACTGAGTGTGTTGGAATTCCTACCTGGAGCAAATCCCTTCAAATCCAAAGCAGGCAGCACTGAAATCTGAGAATGGCCCATTGACCAGTGAGGATTTATCTTTCCAATATGGTCACCATAAAATAAGCATGAGTGAAGTCCTTAATCCACAAAGTGACAGATTATCTGCAATGGGTATTCTGGAGATAAAAGTATGATATGCTTCTATACACAATTTGTGGCCAAACACAACAATTTAGAAGTAACTGAATTCATCCTCTTGGGACTCACAGACAGTCCTGATCTTCAGGCCCTACTTTGGGGGATATTTTTAGTGATTTGCTTAATTAATATCATGGGTAATCTTGGATTAATCATGCTAATTTGTGTCAGTCTTCAGCTTCGCACACCTATGTATTATTTCCTTAGCCACCTAGCTTTTGTTGATTTTTGCTATACCTCCTCAGTCACTCCTAACACTGGTGAACTTCCTCCAATAAACTAAAAGAATATCCTTACTTGTTTGTGCCACTCAGTTGTTTTGCTTTATCATGTTTGTGGTTTGCAAATTTTATATGCTCTCAGTCATGGCTTATGACAGGTATGTGGCCATTTGTAATCCTTTACTCTATACCATTGTTTGAACAAAAGGGTCTGTATTCAGATGGAGGTTAGCACATATCTATATAGCTTTTCTGTGGGACTCCTACAAGCAGTTCTTACATTCCACTTATCTTTCTGTCATTCAAACATAATAAATCA
>NW_011405375.1:0-1155 GCF_000754665.1 Bison bison bison | reverse complement strand
TTTTTTTTTTTTTTGCCAGTGATATTCCATTTGGAACCAGGAGAGGGATAAAGGAGAGAGTGGTGTTTCATAGTTCTGTTTTAAGTCTCTCATATAAGTCCTCTTGGTCAATCATGTGTGTGTTCCCATTCCAGCGGTGATAGGCGAGGAGAGCAGCATTGTAGCCTGCAATGGCACTCATTTCCATGGCACTTGCTGCAAACTCTATGCCGTTGAGGTAATAAAGTTGATCGTGGAGTATGATGGAGGGGCATTTCTCTGGAGGTGTATAATGAGGGTATGCAAGCCATGACTGCTTCACAGCATAATCGTAGGACACAAAGAGCTTTAAAATTTGTTCTTTAGTAAGTGCTGCTGCAGAAAAGATCTTCCAGACATGTGCTGTATCTGCTTTTGGCTGAGGATTATTGTCTTCTTCTACAGGGGACACAAGCCCAATGCTGTTAATGAATAAATCTGGATTATCAGTGGTTAAGACTGTACCAAGATGAAACTCATTTAAGGCTCTTGAGCTAAAGACAGTTGAATTCAACTCCCCTTTAATTAAAGTTGTCACTAAAGGTTCGTAGTGTTGATGGAATTCCTCAATTGGAGGATCGAAGTTGAGAAAATTTATATTGGACATTTTCCGATTCAATGGAGTGGCCACCAGGACAATGTCATAGAAGTCTGAATGGGTCTCAGATCCAGTTTGGTAGACCACTTCATACACCTTTGAGGGATTTCCTGTCTGCTTGGTTCTTGTTTTCTCCTCTATGGACATTACTAAGCCTGACATAAGATTGCTTCTGGAAGCCTGAAGGAGCCTTGAGCAAACAAGTTTATTGCCACCTTTTACTGCCCAAAGGCCAGGATCAGTACCGGACATTGACACTGCCCCTACAAAGCCATTGATGTTTGTGGTTTGGCCATAATTTACCCTCATGACGGGAGTAATAATTTCATCAAGGAACTTCTCAGAGAAGCCTGCTTTCTGCAAGGTTTCAAGAAGTGACCGGTTAAATAATCCAAGATAGTCGTCCCTCTAGGGAATGCAGTAACTTTTCACGCTACTGAAGGCATAGTCATGAGACTGGTAGCGGTAGATCCTCATAAACTTGTCTAATATATCCTCTACCCACATGTGCATTCGGAGGGATTGAAATCCATAGTGCC
>NW_011405374.1:0-896 GCF_000754665.1 Bison bison bison | reverse complement strand
GTCCATGGGATTCTCCAGGCAAGAATACTGGAGCGGATTGCCATGCCCTCCTCCAGGGGATCTTCCCAATCCAGGGATCGACCTTGCATCTCTTACATCTCCTGAATTGGCAGGGAAGCTTGATATGTCCCTATTAAAAATTCAATCACATGGGAAGCTGTCCAGAAGGTAACTCGGGAGTCCCTGGCTTCCTGTCTCTCACTCTCTGCTCAGAGTCAGCCTTTCAGTCCTTGAAGATGCTCACTTCAGTGCTGTTCCCACCAAAAATGGATAACCTGAAATCTCATCATGAAGGAACATTAGGCAGACCTAGATTGAGGGGATATCCTGTAAAATAATTGATCCGTGTTCTTCAAAAATATCAATGCTGGGACTTCTCTGGTGGTCCAGTAGCTAAGACTCCAAAAACCCAATGCAGGGGGCCGGGGTTTGATCCATGGTCAGAGAAGTAGTTCTTACATGCCACAACCAAGATCTGGTGCAGTCAAATAAATAATCTCTTTTTAAAAATATCTATGTCACAAAAGACAAAAAAAAGGCTGCAGAAGGACATCTTGTCATGAAGGACATGATGGTTAGATGCAATGTGAGACTCTGGACTGGATCCTGGATGGAAAAGAAAGGATCTGTGGAGGCCATTGTTGTCAGTTGGCAGAACTGGAATGTGAGCAAAGAGGCGGATAAAACTCTTGTATTCAGATTTAGAATATTGTAATCAATACTAGATAAAGGCACTAAATAATAGCTTCGTATTCAAATGAGAGCACTGTATTTAATCCAGTATTTGATATTGTATCTAATTAACTCTGTATTTGTGTTGGATAGAAGTGTTGTATTCAGAGTACTGTATTCTACTCAGGTTTAGAATTTTGTATTGCGATTTCAAGTATTGTACT